>NW_007249899.1:0-2797 GCF_000164805.1 Carlito syrichta | reverse complement strand
CCACAATCATAAGGGAATAAATTCTGCCAAATATATGTAGTGAACATGGAAGAGTAGCCTTTCTGATGAAATACAGCCAGCCCACACCTGGATTTCACCTTCTGAGACCCTGATCAGAGAATCCAGCTACTTCATTCCAGGCTTCTGTGGTTTCAAATCACTAGGTTAATTTGTTAATATGCAGCAGTAGAAAACGAGTACAGGTGCCTATCTCTACTCTTGACTTTTTATTTTCAGATAATGCATGCTAATCCCAGTGAGACCAAATAAAGAAGCTAAAGAACCACAGTAAAAATCTCATGCTCCCCATGTAACAATTCTGGAGCCCTTGCCACCTGAAGAAGATATTGAGGAACATGTCAGGTATGTGTTGCCAACCACAATCTTGAAGGAACAAAAAGGATGCAATACTTAACTCCACATAACATTACCTGTGAATCATCATCTGTTTCTATTTCTTATAACAGATTTTTTTTGTTGTTTTTTGTTTTGTTTTGTTTTTGCTCCTTTACTTGGACTCACCAGAGGTTTGATAGCAAGAATCAGTTACCAGCATAGATGAGCCAGTTCAAAGACTGTAATGAACAGTCACTTTTATTATGTTCCTAGAGAATGCAATCTCTTCTGCAATTATCACAAATATAGGACAATGTTCTATTACATGATGTTCCAATCTAATAAAGATTTAAATTCATGATGTCTGTTAGCCAAATTTTTCTTTTGTTCAGCCCCAGCCAGGGTGACCAGGAATTGGAAATCACCGCAAAGAGGCTCTAGAGAAAATGGGAACAAATTCCAAAACAGGACTCTGGTGATAGTTGCACAATTCTAAAAATCTATTTACATGATTGAATTGTACATTTACAATTGGTGACTTTTATTATGTCAGTTTTAAGATAAAATTTTAGGTTTCTACTCTAATATGTAGAGCTGTCATCACTTGTCTTCGAAATAAGAGCCTAACAAACTGAAAATCAGTGACTCTTCTTAAATGAACCAGAGAATTGAAGTCACGAGCAAACTGCCACCCTAAAAACTAGAAAGACACAATAACACAGGGAATCACCTATAGTTCACCAGATACAGAAGCTGCTGCAGCCAACAACTAGTAGGAATAATTACCTCTAACTGAAAAATTACTAGAATTTCAGGGTAACCTTGCTGGGGTCTTAAAAACTATTTGGAGCCAGCACTTAGTGGGGATCTCATGCATGTGCAAGTTTTATACCAGGAACCCAACAAGATTCTCATGATGAAGATCAAAAAATTTCCCAGAGGATTAACACACTACCAACCTCAGGATGTACTCTCATGTCACAGTAACCACACACTGTAGAATTGGTGAAAAAGGAAAAGGAGCACACACAAATGGATCAATGGAAAAGAATACAGAGCCAAGAAACAGACCACATATATACAGTCAACTAACCTTTGATAAAGATACAAAAGCAATTGAACAGGGAAAAGATACTCTTGTCAACAAATGGTGCTAGAACAACTGGACATCCATAAGTAAAAAATAAATAAATCTAGGCCTAGATCTTACAGCTCTCACCAAATGGATCACATACCTATATATCAGGTACAAAAAAACATAAGACTGCTAGAAGATAGCATATGAGGAAATCTAAGTGACCTGGGTTTCTTGATGACTTCTTAGATATAAAACCAAAAGCACAATCCACAAAAGAAAAAAAAATGGTAAGTTGAACTTCATTAAAAATAAAAACTCCTCTGTGAAAGTCGCTGTTAAGAGAATGAAAAGCATGAGACAGACTGGGAGAAAGTATTGGCAAAATACAGATCTAAAGAAGGAATGCTGTCCAAAATATCCAAAGGGTCTTAAAACTCAATAAGAAGAAAGCACAAAATCCAACGAAACAATAGGCAAAAGATCTGGACATCTTACCAGAAGAGATATACAGATGGAAAATAAGCGTTAAAAGATCCTCAAATCACTTGCCATTAGGAAGCTGGGTACTAAAACAACAACGAGATGCCATTATACTCCTATTAGATTGGGTAAAGTGCAAAAATGACAATACTAAATTCTGTTAAACATGTACAGCAATAGAAGCACTCATTCATTGCTGGCAAAAATACAAAATGGTATAGTCTCTTTGGAAAATCCTTTTGGCAGATTTTTTTCTTTGTTTCTTTCTTTTAATGTGCAACATAGTCAAACCATATACTCCAGCAATGGCAGTTTCAGATACTTTTCCAAATGACAAGAAAACGTATGTTTACTCAAAATATTAAGCACAAGGATTTACAATAGCTTTACTCCTAACTGTCAAAAACTGGAAAGATATACTTCACTAAGAGAATGGATAAACAAATTGAAATTTACATGCAATTGAATGTGTTTCAGTGATAAAAAAGAAGTTAACTATCAAGCCATAAAAAGGCATGGAGGAACTTTAAATATATAACACTAGGAAGAAATGAGTCTGAAACTCTATATACTTTAAGATTCCAACTTCAGGATGTTCTGGGAAAGTCTAAACTATAGTGATAGTAAAAGGATCAGAGGTTGCCAAGGGTGAAGGAGGGGAAAAGGAATGAACTGGTGAAACACAAGGGATTTTTTTCAGCAGTGAAACTATTCTGTAGGATATTATATTGGGGATTCATGATATTAGGGATTTGTCAAATCCAATAAAACTGCAAAATTCAAAGAATGAATCCCAACATATGGACATTGCTTCATAATAATGTATCAATATTGGTTCATAAATTGGAAAAATATTCTACAATAACTCAAGATACTAATGGGGGAAATTGTGTGCTGGGGACA
>NW_007249898.1:5072-7675 GCF_000164805.1 Carlito syrichta | reverse complement strand
CTGAAAGGCCAAGGAAAGAGGATCACTTGGCTGGACACAGTGGCTCAAGCCTGTAAACCCAGCACTTTGGGAGGCTGAGGCGAGAAGATTGCTTGAGCCCAGGGGTTCAAGACCAGTCTGGGCAACTCGGCGAGAACTCGTCTCTACAAGAAATCAAAAAAATTAGATGGATGTGGTGGTGCCTACCTATAGTTCCAGCTATTTGTAAGGCTGAGTTGGAAGGATCTCCTGAGCCCAGCAGGTTGAGGCTGTGATGGTCATCAGTGTGCCATTGCACTCTAGCCTAGGAGACAGAGTGAGACTCCGACTCAAAAAAAAAGAGGGCCAGGCTCGGTGGCTCAGCCTGTAATCCCAGCACTTTGGGAAGCTGAGATGAGTGGATTACCTGAGCCCGTGGGTTCAAGACCAGCCCGGGCAACTTGATGAGACTTTGTCTCTATGATAAATTAGCTGGGTGTGGTAGTGTGTGTCTGTAGTTCCGGCTACTTGGTTTTTTTTGTTTTTTTTTTTTGAGTTGGAGTCTCACTCTTTCGCCCAGACTGGAGTGCAGTGGCTGCTCCCGGCCACTGAGACTTGACCTGTTGGGCTCTGGAGATCCTTCCGCCTCAGCCTTCCAAGTAGCTGGAACTACAGGCGCACACTACCACACCCGGCTAATTTTTTTGATTTATTTTAGAGATGAGGTCTCTCTAAGTTGCCCAGGTGGGTCTTGAACCTGCGGGCTCAGGCAATCCACTCACCTCAGCCTCCCAAGGCGTGGGATTACAGCTGAGCCACCGAGCCTGGCTAGTTCTGGCTACTTGGAAGGCTGAGACAAAAGGATCGTGGAACCCAGCAGGTTGATGCTGGGGTGGCTGTGAGCGTGCCACTGTACTCCAGCCTGGGCCATGGAGTGAGATTCCAACTCAGAAAAAAAAAAGGATTGCTTGAGCCCAGGAGTTGGAGACCAGCCTGGGCAACATAGTGAGCCCTCCCTCATCTCTACAAAAGATCAAAAAAATTAGCTGGGCATGGTGGTGCATGCCTGTCATCCCAGCTTCTTAGGAGGCTGAAGCAGAAGGACCACCTGAGACCTAGTTGTGGTTAGCTACAATCATGCCCTGCACTCCAGCCTGGGTAACAGAGTGAGGCCCTGACTCAAAAAATAAATAAATAAATAAATAAAATAGGCTGGGCTCGGTGGCTTAGCCTGTAATCCCAGCACTTTGGAAGGCTGAGGCAAGTGGATTGCTGTGTCCGCAGGTTCGAGACCAGCCTGGGCAACTTGGCGAGACTGCGTCTCTACAATAAATAAAAAAATTGCCGGGTGAGGTAGCGAGCGCTCGTTGTTCTGGCAACTTGGAAGGCTGAGGCGGAAGGAATGCTGGAGCCCAGCAGGTCGAGGCTGCGGTGACTGGGAGCGTGCCACTGCACTCCAGTTTGGGCGACAGAGTGAGACTCCAACTCAAAATAATAATAATAGACCAGAAGTTTAATTTTCTTTTTTTTCTTTTTTTAAGTTGGAGTCTCACTCTTTGTTGCCCAGGCTGGAGTGCAGTGGCACGCTCATGGCCACTGCAGCCTTGACCTGATGGGTTTTTAGGCAATCCTTCTACCTCAGCCTTCCAAGTAGCCGGAATTACAGATGCATGCCACCATGCCTGGCTAGTTTTTTGTGATTTACTGTAGAGACGAGGTGCCACCAAGCTGCCCAGGCTGGTCTCGGACCCCTGGGCTCTGGCAACTCTCTTGCCTCGGCCTCCCAAAGTGCTGGGATTACAGGCTGAGTCACTGTGCCTGGCCTAGAAGTTTAATTTTCTAACATCAAAAACGTGTTTTTTTTCTCATCAGCATGTAATTCCTAGGGAGTTCCTGTAAGCCACTCTCCAAAGCCTTCAGTGCTCTGCATTTGTGTCAAGTAGCAGCATAAAACTGTAGCAATTGAACTCAATGAATACAATTAGACAACTCTTCCAGATAGTACTAGTTAATTATAAATACAGTATTCAAGTATTTTGTATTCAAGTTGTAAGTGATTCTCAAAATAACTGGAGAGTGGAGGCCGGGTGTGGTGGCTAACACCTGTAACTCCAGCACTTTGGGAGACCAAGGCAGGAGGATTGCTTGAGCCCAGGAGTTTGAGACCAGCCTGGGCAACATAGCAATATTTCGTCTTTACAAAAAAATAAAAAATTAGCCAGGCATGGTGGCACGTGTTTGCAGTCCCAGCTACTTGGGAGGCTGAGGTAGAAGGATCACCTGAGCCCAGGAGGTCGAGGCTGCAGTGAGTCCTAATTATGCCACTGCCCCTCAGCCTGGGTCACGGAGCAAGACCAAGACTAAAAAAATAAAAATAAATAAAAAATAAAAAAAAGAGAAAGAAATGAAAAAAAGAATCAGGGAGTAGAATTTTTAAAATATCTTAATTCTCCACATACTCATTTTTTATGTTATTTTGTTTATTTATTTATTTGTTTGTTTATTTATTTTGAGTTGGAGTCTCACTCTGTCGCCCAGGCTGGAGTGCAGTGGCCGCTCCTGCCACCGCAGCCTCGCCTGCTGGGCTCCGGCGATCTTTCTGCCTCAGCCTTCCAAGTAGCCGGAATTACGGGCATGCACTACCA
>NW_007249898.1:1230-5025 GCF_000164805.1 Carlito syrichta | reverse complement strand
TCCACTCACTTCAGCCTCCCAAAGGCGCGGGATTACAGGCTGAGCCACCGAGCCGGCTTTTATGTTATTTTAAAACAAAAACTACCATGTTGGTCAAAACTCCCTGGCCTTACTTGACCAGCCTCCAAATCCATGTATATTTAGTGTTAAAGGAAAAAATGTTGGATAAGATATATTGATTTAAAATGAAGCTTGATTGACACACTTGTGCAGTCCCCGGGTTCTGTAGAACACACTTTGAAAATCACTACATTGGCCATTTTTTTTCTTTTTGAGTAGTTGTCTTTTAGCATATTGATCTTACCTTCCAGGAAATGACAGCGGTGTTATGCTATAGGGATAGACCAAGGTTTAAATGTCTTCGGGTCATCTCTTGGGATCTAAGAAAGAAAGCAAATGAAACCATGACTTAATGTACCATAGCCTCACTGCAACATTTCACTAGGAACATTATATCAAATCTTTGGGTTTTAAAACGTTTTCTGATGGGAGGAGACTGGATTTTCCTGGATCCTGGGGAAAAAGACTGTTACTTTTTTTTTTTTAATTTGGAGTCTCACTCTGTCGCCCAGGCTGGAGTGCAGTGGCATGCTCACAGTCAATGCAGCCTCGACCTACTGGGCTCAGGTGATTCTCCCGCCTCAGCCTCCCAGATAGCCAGAACTACAGGTGTGTGCCACCATGCCCAGCTAATTTCTTGATTTATTGTAGAGACGAGGTCTCACCAAGTTGCCCAGGGTGGTTTCGAACCCCTGGGCCCAGGCAATCCTCTTGCCTCGGCCTCCCAAAGTGCTGGGATTACATACTTGAGTCACTGCGCCCGGTCTTGTCATTCCTTTCACTGACAACCTTGAGAAGATAGTGGGCTGGTGTTGTCACTCTTGCCTACACCCAATGTCACTATGTAATGGGGTACTTTGATTAGTCACTTATCTTCTTTGCTTCACAGATATGAATTCCAAAGAGATTGACATATCCTGCGAATTCATTTGGGGAATGTGGCTTCACTGGAAGGTGTTGTTTACACTGGAGCCCACAGACCTGGACTTCTTCAAGATGATAATCAAATAATCACATCACAGACCCATTTGCGCCTCTAGCCCAAGGACGTGCCTGGTACTATGTTCTTGCGAGGTAGGCCCTGTCTCTCTTCACACTCATGAGCTCCAAGAATCTGATGTCTACCCTTCTTCCTTGTGGTCCTCAATGCCTGTCTCCTCTTGGGGGAATTCTGTCCTTTAAATTTGACCCCAAAGCAGAACAAACATTCCTCCCCTCACCTGTTGTGTTTTTGTTTGAAGGGTTGACTTTTCCTTACAGAGGGGTTAAAAGCAAACCATCTCTCAATGATGGAAAGCTATGACTTCACAAAAATACAAAAAGAAGACCAAAAGATGCACCCAACTCCTACCGCTCAGGACGCCTTCTTAAGTTCTGCTCTCACCTCTACTCTCTGTCCTGAAATGTCAGTAGAGGTTGGCTGTGTCCTTCCCAAGGGCATTCCCTGTTCTCTCTCAGCTGAGCTCTTGGGAGTTGCTTGGCCATCTCCTTTGGAACCAGCCTGTTCTTCCTGGTCTGGACTGGCACTACACAAAGCTCCCCAGTCTAGTCTGAGGTGGCCTCAGGCCTACCCTTCTGCTAAGGTTATGTGATGATTTAGTCTCTTCCCAAACTTGCTTCTTTTTTTTTTTTTTTGGGTTGGAGTCTCACTCTGTCGCCCAGACTGGAGTGCAGTGGCCGTTCCCGGCCACCACAGCCTCAACCTGCTGAGCTCCAGGGATCCTTCCACCTCAGCCTTCTGAGTAGCCGGAATTACAGGCATGCGCTACCACACCCGGCTGATTTTTTGATTTATTGTAGAGATGAGGTTTCGCCTGCCCAGGCGGGTCTCGAACCCGCGGGCTCAGGCAATCCACTCACCTCAGCCTCCCAAAGGCGCGGGATTACAGGCTGAGCCACCGAGCCCAGCTCCCAAACTTGCTTCTTATTTTTCTCTCCAGACCTGAGCTCCTGGGCCACCCTTCTGCTTTATGACTTAGGTCAGCACTTACTGTCTTGCCATCCAGGCTTTTTTGGGTCTCACCTACTCCCTAGCCTCTTGGGTGTGGACACAACTTTTTTTTTGGTGTCAAAAATCTCTAAGCCCTGGGTGCTGGGTGTAGTGATTCACACCTGTAATCCCAGCTTCTCAGGAGGCTGAGGTGGGAAGATCACTTGAGGCCAGGAGTTCGAGTTCAGCCTGGGCAACATAGTGAGACCTCATGTCTAAAAAAGAAAACAACCAAGTCCTGGGACTTAAGTTGCTCTGCGTGGATCTTTGGTGAGCTCTTTCCCTTCCTTCTTTTCTCATTTCCCTTGCTTGGTGCTGTCTTTCCTCTTCTCCACGCCCCCCCTTTTTTCCCTTACTGGCTCTTGATAGTTATGATTAAAGAAATACCTTCACTGTGGATGTCAAAAGCAGTTCCACTTTTTTTTTGTTAGTGTCTCACTGCATTGCCCAGGCTGGAGTGCAGTGGCACAATCACAGCTCATTGCGGCCTCCACTCCCTGGGCTCAGGTGATCCTTCTACCTCAGCCTCCCAAGTAGCTGGGACTGCAGGTGTAAGCCCCCCTTGCTTGGCTCATTTTTAATTTTTTGTAGAGATGAGGTCTCGCTATGTTGCCTAGGCTGGACTTGCACTCCTGGGTTCAAACAATCCTCCTGCCTTGGTCTCCCAAAGTGCTAGGATTACAGGCATGAGTCATTGTACCCAGCCCCGATTCCACTTTTAGTTCAAGCTCAGTTTCTGAAATAATACCTGGGCCCTGTCTCCCTGGTCTCAGGCCTCACATCATCAGTAGTCGTCACTAACCCAGGATTACTCATCATCGTCATTGTGCAGTAGAGGATTAGCTCAGTAGGTCTGGGTTATCAGATGCAGCACATTTCAAAAAATAGGCTGACCTTTGCAGGCCTTGGGAAATAACCCCTGAGCCCTTGGGTATATGCTGCCTAACAAGAATATCTTTGTGTGCCTGGAGCCTTGGGTCTTAGTAGCAGTTTAACCTCTGGAGAGGCCAGGGACTGAGCAGTGTCAGTCATGCGGAAGTTACATGCCTATAAAACAGATCCCAATAAAAACCTTGGACACCGAGGCTCAGGTGAGCTTCCCTGGCAGGGGACACTTCCTGCATCTTCTCATACATCATCACAGGGAGAGTGAAGTGTGGTTTGTGTGACTCTGCTGGGACAGCACGGCTAGACACCCAGTCTTATGCCTGGTCCCTCTGGGGCTCTACCTCATGCATCTTTAGTTTTTGCTGATGTCAGTTGGTAGCCGTTCTTTGCAGTCAACCACAACTAGGCATGGAATAGCTTTTCTGAGTTGAGTTCTTCTAATGAATCATGAAACCTGAGGGTGATCTTGGGGACTCCTGACTCAATCATCTTCATCATCAGTCTACACTGATGTTACCGTGTGTGGCAACTGCTAACTGCTTTATATGTGCTGTCTTGTTCGATCCTCACAACCCTGTGAAGTCACCAGAATTATTCTCTCTACTCCCTCAACCCTCGCCTGTTTTATAGATAAGGAAGCTGGATGAGCTGAGTACATCACCAAAGTAGAGCTGGGTTCGCCCCTGGTTCCTCTGACTCCAGGGCCCCTCTCTTAACCACTGAGCTACACAGCTCAAGGTAACTCCTCCCTGTGGTCTTAGTCTTCTTCCTGTTTTACATTCTGCATCTCTTCTTCCCTTTCTTTTTGTTTTTTGTTTTTTTGAGTTGGAGTCTCACTCTGTCGCCCAGACTGGAGT
>NW_007249898.1:0-1012 GCF_000164805.1 Carlito syrichta | reverse complement strand
CTCAGCCTTCCAAGTAGCCGGAATTACAGGCACGTGCTACCATGCCCGGCTGATTTTTGTGTGTGTGTGTGTAGAGATGAGGTCTCGCCAAGTTGCCCAGGTGGGTCTCGAACCCGCGGGCTCAGGCAATCCCCTCACCTCAGCCTTCCAAAGCACAGGATTACAGGCTGAGCCACGGATCCCGGCTTCTTCTTCCCTTTCTTAGACTGAGGCACGCCTCCAGCTTTGTCCTCTTCCCTCTCGGGTGCTCTCTCTGTTTTCTCCCTTTCCTCAACTTCTCTCAAACTAAGAGCAACTGACCATGTCAGAAAGTTTTTAGATACAAAAGTGTACGTTTAGTAACAGAATCAGATAATCTCTTTTAGTAGTAAGAACAGCTGCTGTGTGACATGTCATCAAACATTGCAGGGCGGCTGGGCTCGGTGGCTCAGCCTGTAATCCCAGCATTTTGGGAGGCTGAGGTTAGTGGACTGCCTAAGCCCAAGGGTTCAAAACCCACCTGGGGAACTTGGTGAGACCTTGTCTCTACAATAAATCAAAAATTAGCCAGGCATGGTAGCCCGCACCTGTAGTTCTGGCTACTTGGAAGGATGAGGCAGAAGGATCGCTGAAGCCCAGCAGATTCCTTCTCTGCATTCTGGGACAAATGTGTTCAACGTGGAGCCAGCTTCATAGACTGTTGGGGTGCCAGTGAAACCCCTTCCAAGACAGAAAGAGAGGTCAGGAGAAGGACGTGGCTGCCAATGAGTATACTCTTGCCTAGTGTGTGTGTGCATGTGTGTGCATGTATAGGTATGTGTGTCTCGTGGGAACAGGACATCAGGTTCAGCATCCTGAGGAAGGTGCCCTGGGAGCCTCCACTCTGTGTAATCTGTCTGGAGTCATGAAGTCTGCCTCTGTGTTCCCGGATGTAATCCCAGCTACTTGGGAGGCTGAAGTGGGAAGATTAACACTTTTTTCTTTCTTTCTTTCTTTCTTTCTTTTTTTGAGTTGGAGTCTCACTCTGTCACCC
>NW_007249897.1:42413-44818 GCF_000164805.1 Carlito syrichta | reverse complement strand
CCCCGCAGGCAGCCTACGACGCCGCCCTGGAGCTCCTGGGTCGCCAGGAGGCAGGACTGGCACTGCCCCGGCTGGAGGAGGCCCTGCAGGAGAGCCTGGCTGAGCTGGAGAGCTGCCGGGCTGGCTGCGAGGGGTCTGAGGAGCTGCAGGGCGCGGAAGAGGAGGAGGAGGGGGCTGGCAGCCCCAGGGGGCTTTACGAGGCCATCGCAGGTGAGGACTGGGGTGTGGCCTGCGGGGCGAGGTGGGTACCAGGGAGGAGCATGCATAGCCAAATGGCGTGTGTCTCCTCCGCAGGGCACTGGGTGCGCGTCCTGCAGTGCCGACAGCGCTGCGTTGGGGAAACGGCCACACGTCCTGGCCGCAGCTTCCCTGTTCCTGACTTCCTTCCTGGCCAGCTGAGGTGGCTGCACGAGGCCCATGCCCAGGGTCAGTTGGGGACAGGTGGCCCTGCGAGTGACTGGGTTGGAGAGGGGTGGTGAAGGCTTGTCCTGGTCGCGTCCTGAGCCCCGCCTCTCTATCCGTCTCTCCTGTCTTGGGATCTGTGCTTTCGCTGCCAGGGCTCTGTGGGGGCATCTCTCCGGGAGGACCCTCATTGCTCTCCTTTGGCACCTGCGACATGCTCAGGAGCTGGGTCCCAGGTCTTCTACCGCCCTGCCGCTTCTCACCTTCCTTCAGTTTCCCTCTCCTCTTCTCTGGACTCTCCAGCTAAGGTATGCTTGTGTCAGTCTCGCAGGAAGCAGCAGGGAGCATGTCCACCTGGCGCGGGGCTCTTGGGGTCCGCTGGTTGGCCTCAGGAGGCCTCCCGCACCAGCACTGCCTCTGCCCAGGGACCACTGTGCTCTAAATGTCAGTCTCCACCCCACCCTGATGCTCCGTCTCCAGTGGGAAATCTGTCCCAGGCTGTGGAGAATGTCCTGAGTGTCCTGCTCTTCTACCCGGAGGACGAGGCTGCCAAGGAGGCCCTGAGCCAGTACCAGGCCCAGCTGGGAGAGCCAAGACCCGGCCTGGGGCCGAGGGAGGCAAGCTCACCCCCACCTCACCCCGGGGGAGCCCCCAATCAGACATACCTGGGAAGCACCCTGGGCCCCGCTCCCCATTCTGTCCTCTGACCCGGGCGTTCTGGTCACCAAAGGGAACCCCCGTCCGGCATCTGGCTTCGGTCTTGGCTCACCGCTCCCCAGGTTCGACTGGAACTCTGAGTCCCACCCCGACCTCATCTCTCTTCCCTTGACCTCCCACCGGCTTGTGCTCGTGCTCTCATGCACACTCACACCCACAAACACACACTCCCTCCCGTCCGCACGCCCTTTCACTCACAGACCCACATTTTAGCACTCACACACTCACACCTCCACGTTCGCGCACACCCACACACGCTCCCTCACACTCTCACACACTCGCACTCGCAGTCACAGACGTGCACACGCTCACACACTCACATCCCACTCTCCCCCCGTGTGACCCCGGAAGCTCTGGAGCTGCTGCGGGCGGAAGTTGGACGGTGGCCAGGAGGCACAGAGACCGGCTAGGCAGAGGAGAGCAGACCCCAGCGCCTCCAGCCTCGGCCTCCCCGCCCCACCTCACCGCTTCTGTCTCGCCCCTCAGGACATCCAGCGCTTCGTCCTTCGGTCCCTGGGGGAGAAGAGACAGCTCTACTACGCCATGGAGCACCTGGGGACCGGCTTCAAGGACCCTGTGAGCCACCCGCTTTCGGCCGTCCGTCCTCCGCGCTCCTGGGAGGGGGAAGGGGAGGTCGCGCTGTTTTGCGCTGGTGTTGCTGGTCCTCGCTTCCCAAGCTGTGAGGCTGGGCAAGAGCCGGCCATCCCTGCTTGCCGGGTGGAGGCAGCAGGCCTGTAGTCCGGGGCAGCTAAGTGTGGCCCCCCGCCCCGCCCCGCCCCGCCCCGCCCCGGACCTCGGCTCCTGCCTCAGCCTCACCTTCCTCGCCCGCGAATTGGAACATCGCGCCCATTCTACGGGGCTGCCGGAACTGTGTCTTTGGCATAAAATGCAGAAAGCTCTGTTGCTGGGCTTTGACCACTCCTCTCGTGTTCGTGAGAGGCGGCTGAAGGGCAGAGGTTATCCACAGCCGGGACTGTAGCCAGGCTTCTCAGCTTTCTGGGCACCATGGACACCTGGACCTGAGAGTTCCTGTTGGGAGAGGGGCGGGCACGTCCTACGCTTGTTTCCCTGGCCTGTACCCAGTAGAGGTCAAGAGCAGCTTGACACCCCCGAGCCATGACAATCAATAATGTTTCCAGACGTGGCCTGATGTCCCCTGGGAGCAAAATCACCCTGGGTGAGAAACTCTGGTTAGAAGCCAGAACTCTAGCCGGGCTCGGTGGCTCAGCCTGTAATCCCATGCCTTGGGAGGCTGAGGTGAGTGGATTGCCTGAACCCGTGGGTTC
>NW_007249897.1:34006-42330 GCF_000164805.1 Carlito syrichta | reverse complement strand
AAAAAAAAAAAAAAAAAAAAAGCCAAAACTCTGAAGTTCCTCTGCCCTACTAGCTGTGTGATACGGAGTTGTTACTTGACCACTCTGTGTCTCGGTACCCTTAATTGCAATACAAGCACATTCGTATTATCTGTTTCATGAGGCTGTCGTGAACTTTAAGGGTAAATTCCACTTCTGTGTGTAAAGCTCTCAGAATAGCGCCTGGCAGATGCTAGGTGCTGTGGATGTTGGTTGTTAACAGAGTTGGGTCCAGCGCCCAGGGCTTTCCTACCTCCCCCTTCCCCGAAAGAATAGGTGGTCCTTCGTGCGGTGGCCCAGGGTCTAACGTCAGGGGTGCCAGGGGCTGGGCGGGGCGGGTGATGGCACTTTTCTGGGCTGCCACAGGATCCCTGGACCCCTGCCGTTCTCATCCCTGAGGCCCTTCGAGAAGAGCTCAGGTAGGAGGTGCCCTGTGGTGGGAGGGGCTTGGCCCGAGCTGGGAGGCTGGGTCTGGACGGTCCTGTGTCCACTGAACGCATTTCTCACCCCTGAGAGAGGATCACGAGAAGAGGACTTGGGACCATGAGCCTCCACAGCCGAAGCCCTTGATCTACTGGAAGGGTGAGTCCTTGGGGGGCAGTGGGAGGAGCCTGGAGGGTCCAGGGGCTGCCAGCTACCGCTGGGCCAGCCCTCAGGATCCTCAGTCACCTGGCCCTGTCTCCCCCGGCAGACGTCCTCCTCCTGGAAGGAGTGACTCTGACCCAGGATGCCAGGCAGCTGAATGGGTCGGAGCGGGCCGTGTTGGACGGACTGCTCACCCCAGATGAGTGTGGGGTCCTGCTGCAGCTGGCCAAGGTGGGAACCCGTGAGTCCAGCAGCTAGTCTGGGACCCTCGGGCACAGTGCCTGCTGGCTGGCTCTCAGCCTGCCCCCCCGCCCCCCCCAATTTGCCATGGGGAGTGCGCTCATCACCGCCTCTCCGCTGTGGACCAGTTCCTTCTCCTAACTCGGGGTGAACATCCTTTCCCAAGGACTCTTGCTAGACATTCTCAGGAAGAACAAACAAAGACCACGACGGTGTAGGGATGGGTGAGCATGTGGGTGAGGACTGCTTGGTTGGCATGAGTTTAGTACCTAGCTTGGCCGAGAGCTCAGCAGGGACACGGGCTTTTCCCATTCATTGCAACCCCTTCTATTTTGGGTTGAATGACCCAGATTCACCAGGCCGAGTTTAACCTTAAAATTTTTGTTTTAATTAACAGGCTGGGAGTGGTGGCTCATGCCTGTAATCCCAGCACTTTGGGAGGCCAAGGCAGGAGGATCCCTGGAGCTCAGGAGTTGGAGACTAGCCTGGACAACATAGCGAGACTTTGTCTCTACAAAAAATAGAATTAAAAAATCTGCCATGGAAGGCTGAGGCGGAAGGATCGCCGGAGCCCAGCACGTCGAGGCTGCAGTGGCCGGGAGCGACCCCTGCACTCCAGTCTGGGCGACCGAGTGAGACTCCAACTCAAAAAAAAAAAAAATTTGCCAGGCATGGTGGCACATGCCTATAGTCCCAGCTACTCAGGAGCCTGAGGCAGGAGGATCGCCTAAGCCTAGGAGGTTGAGACTGTAGTGAGCCATGGTTCTACCACTGCACTCCAGCATGAGTGACAGAGTTGAGACCCTGACTCAAGAAAAAAGTTTTTAAATAACAGCAGTTGTTTAATATAAGTCTACCCTCTTACGAAGCTTCAGCTCTCACTCTGGACTAGTGTTCGTTCAGCACACACCCACTAAATAGCTGCTGTGTACTAGAAGCGGCTAGATTCCAGGGAGGGAGGACGAACACAGACTGCCCTCTGAGAGCTCATGAGTAGAGAAGGAAGCAGACGTGGAGGGACGTGTGTGAGCAGGCGTTAAGTCTGACGAAAGTTGAATGTCCTCATCCAAACGGAAGCACCAACATGCCTGTCATAGAAGGCTTACCAGGGGGTGGCATTTGGGCTCAGTCTTTTTTTTTGAGTTGGATTCTCAGTCTGTTGCCCAGGCTGGAGTGCAGTGGCACGCTCATGGCCATCATAGCCCCTACCTGCTGGGCTCAGGCGATCCTTCCATCTCAGCTTTCCAAGTAGCCAGAACTACAGGTACGCACTACCATGCCCGGCTAATTTTTTATTCATTGTAGAGACGAGGTCTCCACAAGTTGGCCGGGCTGGTCTTGAACCTGCGAACTCAGGCAATCCACTCGCCTTGGCCTCCCAAAGTGCTGGGATTACATGCTGAGCCACCAAGCCCGGCCAGATGTCATCTCTTTAATTAGCTGTCCCCTGACCCCTGTCTGGGCAGTCTCAAGGTCGTAGCCCTTCATATTTCTTCGTAGCTCTTACCATCATTTATCTGGTTGGTTTGTCTGTTAATTTATTTGTCATATCAAAATATACATCCTATGCAAGCAGGAACCTTTCCTTCACATGTGTGTCCCCTGTGTCTAGAACAACACCTGGCACATGGTAGGTCATCAGTACAAATTTGTTGAAGGAATGAATATAAGAATAGAAGCTTAAAGCTGGGTGCAGTGGCTCACACTTGTAATCCCAGAATTTTGGGAGGCAAAGGTGGGAGGATCGCTTGAGGCAGGAGTTTGAGACTAACTCTTGAGCAACATAAGTGAGACCTTGTCTCTACAAAAATTAAAATAAGAGAATAGGAGGTTAGATGGCTTGTGTGAGTACATGGTCTCTCAGAGGTGAGATCTATATGCAGGGGTAACTAGACAGTGATACTTAAACTGAGATTCACAGTAGAAATAGGCTGCGTATAGTAGCTCATGCCTGTAATCCCAGCACTTTGGGAGGCCAAGGCAGGAGGATCACTTTGAGCCTGGAATTTGAAACCAGCCTGCGCAACATAGCAAGACCCTGTCTGTGTTAATAAATAAATAGGCCGGGCTCAGTGGCTCAACCTGTAATCCCACGCTTTGGGAAGCTGAGGTGAGTGGATTGCCTGAACCCAGGGGTTCAAGACCCGCCTGGGCAGCGAGACCTCATCTCTACAATAAATCAAAAAATTAGCTGGGTGTGGTAGCGCGTGCCTGTAGTTCCAGCTACTTGGAAGGCTGAGGCAGAAGGATCGCCGGAGCCCAGCGGGTCGAGGCTGCGGTGGTCGGGAGCGGCCACTGCACTCTAGTCTGGGCGACAGAGTGAGACTCCAACTCAAAAAAAAAAGATGGCAGGAGGAAGAGTGTCAGAAATCTGACATTGTAGTGGAAAGTTGAAATCCTCACTGGAGGTGGCAGTAGAGAACTGCATCAGATACGGCACCGTGAAAGGCAGAGTTAGAAACAGTGAATAAGCCCAGCACAGTGGTTCATGCCTGCCATCCCAGTACTTTGGGAGGCCGAGGAGGGTGGATTGCTTGAGGCCAGGAGTTTGAGACCAGCCTGCGCAACATAGCAAGACCCTGTCTGTGTTAATAAATAAATAGGCCGGGCTCAGTGGCTCAACCTGTAATCCCACGCTTTGGGAAGCTGAGGTGAGTGGATTGCCTGAACCCAGGGGTTCAAGACCCGCCTGGGCAGCGAGACCTCATCTCTACAATAAATCAAAAAATTAGCTGGGTGTGGTAGCGCGTGCCTGTAGTTCCAGCTACTTGGAAGGCTGAGGCAGAAGGATCGCCGGAGCCCAGCGGGTCGAGGCTGCGGTGGTCGGGAGCGGCCACTGCACTCTAGTCTGGGCGACAGAGTGAGACTCCAACTCAAAAAAAAAAGATGGCAGGAGGAAGAGTGTCAGAAATCTGACATTGTAGTGGAAAGTTGAAATCCTCACTGGAGGTGGCAGTAGAGAACTGCATCAGATACGGCACCGTGAAAGGCAGAGTTAGAAACAGTGAATAAGCCCAGCACAGTGGTTCATGCCTGCCATCCCAGTACTTTGGGAGGCCGAGGAGGGTGGATTGCTTGAGGCCAGGAGTTTGAGACCAGCCTGCGCAACATAGCAAGACCCTGTCTGTGTTAATAAATAAATAGGCCGGGCTCAGTGGCTCAACCTGTAATCCCACGCTTTGGGAAGCTGAGGTGAGTGGATTGCCTGAACCCAGGGGTTCAAGACCCGCCTGGGCAGCGAGACCTCATCTCTACAATAAATCAAAAAATTAGCTGGGTGTGGTAGCGCGTGCCTGTAGTTCCAGCTACTTGGAAGGCTGAGGCAGAAGGATCGCCGGAGCCCAGCGGGTCGAGGCTGCGGTGGTCGGGAGCGGCCACTGCACTCTAGTCTGGGCGACAGAGTGAGACTCCAACTCCAAAAAATGAAAAATATAAATAAGTAAATAGTCAGGCATGATGGCATGTGCCTGTAGTCCCAGTTACTTGGGAGGCTGAGGCAGAAGGATTACCTGAGCCTAGGAAGTCTAGGCTGAAGTGAGCTATGATCATGCCACTGCACTCCAGCCTGGGTGACAGAGTGAGACCCCACCTCCAAAAAAGAAAAAAAAAGGCATCAACCCGGATGCGGTGGCTCAAACCTGTAATCCCAGCACTTTGAGAGTCCGAGGCAAGAAGATTGCCTGAGCCCAGTAGGTCGAGGCTGTGGTGGCTGTGAGCGTGCCATTGTACTTGAGCCTGGGTGACAGAGTGAGGCTCCAACTGAAAAAAAAAAAAAAAAAAGAAATATGGGTATCAGAAAAGGGAATAATCTCAGTGTAGACATCCCAACACTGGGAGAAGCTGGGCTTAGTGGCTCAGCCTGTAATCCCGCGCCTTGGGAGGCTGAGGTGAGTGGATTGCCTGAACCCGTGGGTTCAAGACCCACCTGGGCAACTTGGTGAGACCTCGTCTGTACAATAAAAAAAAAAAATTAGCCGGGTGTGGTAGCACGCGCCTGTAGTTCCAGCTACTTGGAAGGCTGAGGCAGAAGGATCGCTGGAGCCCAGTAGGTCCAGGCTGCGGTGGCCTGGAGCGGCCACTGCACTCCAGTCTGGGCGACAGAGTGAGACTCCAACTCAAAAGCAAAAGAGAAAGAAATATGGGTATCAGAAAAGGGAATAATCTCAGTGTAGACATCCAAACACTGGGAGAGTGGCCGTGTAGGTTGCTGGGTAATGGAGACTCAGCGGGAGGCAGGGGAGCCGTGGAATCCAGTCCGTAGAGTACTGAGAGGAGGGTGAGCGGGTAGAGACCAGAGGGCTACCCTGGCTGAAGCCGTCTCCCCGCCTCGAGTCCGTTTCCTGCAGGGGCTGGCCTTACTTGCAACTTCTGTTAGGGGCCCGTTTTCAGAGAGAGTTCTCTGTTCTTGGCTCACTGGGGACTAATGGTCCAACCCTTTCTGCCTAGTCCCCAGCTCTGCCCCACTTGCCCCGCTGTCCTTACTCTCTCAGAGGTGCCCTCCCTGCTGTAAAGGCTCTTCAGAGGACCTTTCCCAGAGAGTGGCATCAGACAACCGCGGCGGTAGCCATTCTCTGGAGAGGGCATCAGTGTAGGAGAAGGAGCCAGCAGAGACCCGTGGGAGCTTCTAGCGCCTTCCAGAGTGGGAGGGCTGGGGGAGGGGCTTGCAGCCCTGTGGGCAGTGAGGTGGGCCAGGGAGAGTACCTCCATAGCGGACCCCCTCCCTGTTTAGGATGCAGCTGGGGCTGGAGCCAGGTCTGGCTATCGTGGCCGCCGCTCCCCTCACACCCCCCATGAGCGCTTCGAGGGGCTCACGGTGCTCAAGGCTGCACAGGTAAGGAGGCCGCATGGCCCGTCTGATGCCCAGAGACGGAGGAAAGGGTGTGTGGGAGGCTGAGCCCAGGGTCTGGCTGATGTGGAGGACCCTCTCTGGGACCGAGACCAAGTCCTTGGCCCAGGGTGGAGCACGGGGTGTCCCGCGGTCTGCGGGCCTGGCTTGCAGCCACAGGACTGATGGCAGGGGTGGTGTGGGCTGGCGGACAGCGCTGGGTGGAGGGCAGCGAAGGCGGCCGGGGCCCCGGCTGGGCCCGGCTTCCCCTGCTGCCCTCCTTCCCTGCCCTTTGCAGCTGGCCCAGGCCGGGACCGTGGGCAGCCAGGGCGCCAGGCTGCTCCTGGAGGCAGGCGAGCGCGTGCGGGCCTTGACCCAGGCCTACTTCTCCCCGGAGCGGCCCCTGCATCTCTCCTTCACCCACCTGGTGTGCCGGAGTGCCATCGAAGGTAACCGCCGGGGCCCCCCGCTCGCGCCCAGACGAGGGCCCTGGTCCGCGGGGCACACATCAGCGTCCTCGGTCTGGGCGGGCTTCCGTCTTCCCCCGAAAGGACCCTGCTGCCCCGGCCCCGGGGGAGGCCTGGCCTTTCCGCCCAGCTGCGACCTCCGGAGCAGCAGGGCGGGCGTGGGCGGTGGGAGCCGTGGGGTGGCGGCGGGGCGCTAGGGCGTGAGGGCTCCCAGGCCCCTCTGTGTCCCAGGGGAGCAGGAGCAGCGCATGGACCTGAGTCACCCAGTGCACGCAGACAACTGCGTCCTCGACCCGGACACGGGAGAGTGCTGGCGGGAGCCCCCAGCCTACACTTACCGGGACTACAGGTGAGCAGCCCCGGGGGGACGGCAGGCAGGCGGACAGGCAGCGGTCGCCTGTGGTGGGCGTGGGCCTGGGCCTGGGTGGGGGCTCACGGCCTCCTCTCCTCTCTCCCCAGTGGACTCCTCTACCTCAATGATGACTTCCAGGGCGGGGACCTATTCTTCACAGAGCCTGACGCTCTCACCGTCACGGTGCGTGGACTGAGGGGCGGGAGAGCTTGGCAGAGGGCTCAACTGTGGGACGGGATTCAAAGCAAGATCCCCAGAGGCAAATGCAGGGAAATGGCTGAGCCACGCAACCCTTTCCCCTCCCTGCCTTCCCAGCCCTCCTCCCGCTGGTCTGTGTTCAGGAGGCCTGAGCCTCCCCGCAGGGAAGTCTCTCAGCGGCCGCCCAGAGTGGCCTTCGGCGTGGGGCTTGCCTCCCGAAGGAGGGGGACAGCCTGTAGGGGTCCCTCCAGGGTGTGCTGTCCCTGTTCTGGGGATTTGGGGGGCTCGAAAGAGTCCTTCCCCCCACAGCAAGGGCTGTACAGTGATGAGTAGCACAGATGCTGGGGCCGCCAAGGCGCGAGTTCAGGTTTTGGTTCTTAACCCCCCGGAGGCTCAGTTTCACTGTACGTATTTTATTTTTATTCTTCTGAGTCAGGACCTTTTTTATTTCTATTTTTATTTTTTTTTGAGTCAGAGTATTATTCTGTCGCCCAGGCTGGAGTGCAGTGGCACGCTCACGGCCACTCCAGTGTCGACCTGCCAGGCTCCAGCGGTCCTTCTGCCTCAGCCTTCCAAGGAGCCAGAACTACAGGCACGCACTAGCACACCCAGCTACATTTTTGATTTATTGTAGAGACAATGTCTACCAAGTTGCCTGGACTGATCTCGAACCCACAGACTTGGGCAGTCCACTTGCCTTGGCCTCCCAAAGTGCTGGAATTACAGGTTTGAGCCACTGCACCCAGCCTGAGTCAGGATCTTACTTTGTTGCCCAGGCTGGAGTGCTATGGCATAATCGCAACTCACCACACCCTCGACCTCCTGGGCTCAGGTGATCCTTCCACCTCAGCCTCCTTCCTGAGTATCTAGGACTATAGGCACATGGCACTACACCCAGCTAATTTTTTAGTTTTTGTAAAGACCCAGTCTCACTTTGTTGCCCAGGCTGGTCTTGAACTCCTGGGCTCAAGCAATCTCCCATCTTGGCCTCCCAAAGTGCTGGTGTGAGTTACCATGCTCAGCCTATACTTATTTGAAAGGGTTATTATAAGAGGTTATATATCTATTTATTTGAGTTGGGGTCTCACTCCGTCCCCCAGGCTGGAGTGCAGTGGCACACTCACAGCCACCCCAGTGTCAACCTGCTGGGCTTAGGCAATCCTTCCAAGTAGCCGGAACTACAGGCGTGCACCACCAGTCCCGGCTAAGTTTTTGATTTATTGTAGAGACGAGGTCTTACCATGTTGCCCAGGCGGGTCTTGAGCCCGCAGGCTCAGGCAATCCTCTTGCCTCAGCCTCCCAAAGTACTGAGATTACAGGCTTGAGCCACCGCACCCAGCCTATAAGAGGTAATTTAAATGACGCGCCTAAAAGAATGAGACAAGGGCCAGGCACAGACTCAAGCCTGTAATCCCAGCACATTGGGAGGCTGAGGCAACTTGGCGAGACCTGGTTTCTACAATAAATCAAAAAATTAGCTGGGCACGATGGCATGTGCCTGTAGTTCCAGCTATTTGGAAGGCTGAGACAGAAGGATCACGGGAACCCAGCAGGTTGACTGGGGTAGCCGTGAGCGTGCCACTGCATTCCAGCCTGGGCCACGGAGTGAGACTCCAATTAAAAAAAAAAAAAAAGCCGG
>NW_007249897.1:32863-33986 GCF_000164805.1 Carlito syrichta | reverse complement strand
TAGTTCCGGCACTTGGAAGGCTGAGGCGGAAAGATCGCCGGAGCCCAGCAGGTTGAGGCTGTGGTGGCCGGGAGCGGCTGCTGCTCTCCAGTCTGGGCGACAGAGTGAGACTCCAACTCAAAAAAAAAAAAAAAAAATTTGCGGCAATGCCTGGTTTATAATAAACAGTGAATGTTATGTGGTATCCCTCGTTCCTGGACCATGGAAAAGTCTATATAGCCCTCAGGGGCTAGAGTTGGGTGGAAGGAGAGGGGCAGTGATTTGTCTTTCCTTCCCAATCCCTTTGTTTCCTGTGCACCCAGGGACAATGCAGGCCCTCCTGGGGGTGGACGTGCCTCCAAGATCCTTATCTAGCCCAGAGTCTGGCACTGCTTGCACTTCCCAGATTGCTCTGGGTTCTTTTTTTTTTTTTGATTTGGAGTCTCACTCTGTTGCCCAGACTGGAGTGCAGTGACACACTCATGGCCACCGCAGCCTCTGCCTGCTGGGCTCAGGTAGTCCTTACACCTCAGCCTTCTACGTAGCTGGAACTACAGTCACATGTCGCCACACCCAGCTAATGTTTTGATTTATTGTAGAGATGAGGTCTCACCAAGTTTCCCAGGCTGGTCTCGAACCCTTGGCAATTCTCTCACCTTGGCCTCCCAAAGTGCTGCAGGCGTGAGCTACCATGGCCAGCTTGCTGGGGGTTCTTAGGGCTGGAGGGGAAAAATCAGGCCACCAGGGGGCAGGAACCAGCAGGAGACCCTCCATGAAGGCCCCTTCTCCCTTGGCTCCTAGCTTCTCCCCCCTCAGTCTGGCCTTTTTGAGACCAATTTGCCCCAAGCCATCCCTGAGTTAAGGAGTGGGCGCCGACAGCAGGAGTGCAGCAGGAGTGCCGTCCCGCCCGTGCCCCTGCCCTGTCTT
This sequence comes from Carlito syrichta, assembly GCF_000164805.1. Lineage (NCBI taxonomy): Eukaryota > Metazoa > Chordata > Mammalia > Primates > Tarsiidae > Carlito > Carlito syrichta. The sequence goes on along the minus strand of NW_007249897.1, from coordinate 33,080 downwards.
GCTCCAGGGAGCGCGGGCTGAGTTCTCTAGGAGGAGCTGAACCCGCCCCCCCACCCCAGGCTCAGGTCCACCCTCGCTGCGGACGCCTCGTGGCCTTCAGCTCTGGTGGGGAGAATCCCCATGGTGTGTGGGCCGTGACCCGGGGACGGCGCTGCGCCCTGGCACTGTGGCACACGTGGGCAGCTGAGCACAGGGAACAGGTAAGGGGAGTGGTAGG
>NW_007249897.1:20721-32815 GCF_000164805.1 Carlito syrichta | reverse complement strand
CACCCCGAGTCCGGGAGGAGCTGTGAGGGGCCAGGCCGGCTCCCTGGGGGTGTGGCCTCTGGACTGCGCAAGGCCGCCTCCTTGCCAGGACCCCCGGGAGGCCCCGCGTGGCAGCGGGAGCAGAGCGGCATGCTCTCTGTGCCTGCGCCCCTGACACCTTGGGACCCACGGGGCTGACCGGGCCTGGACTCGGAGGACACCGCACAGACTAGCCTGGGGGCCAGGCCTGGCTGGGCCTGTGGCCTAGGACGAGCAGAGGACACTGCGGCTCCCTGAGAGAAGAGTGGCGGGGAGGGGGCCGATGCTTTGCTGAGGAGGATGGGGGCAGCCCCGCTCCCTCTCCCACTCCGCGCAATAAAGATCCTGAGACCCTCCACGGCCCGGCTGGTGTGTCCCTGTGTCTGTGCTGGTGGGAGGTGGCTGGCTCTAACTGGGAGGAGACAGGTGTCTTTGGGCCTCCCAGAGGCGGAGCTGCGCTTGAGCTGATGATTTGTCAGGGAAATCTCAGCCACCTGCTCCCTCATGCAAATGACCCGAGCCCCTGACAGCTGCTCCTTGGGCCTCAACTCTAAGCCCTGTCTTCCCAGTCTGAGCCTGGCCTCGACGGGGGCAGCCTGGCCCCCTGGCCCATGCAAGCCAGGGCAAGGAGGGGGCCGGACCCCACACGGGGTGCTGTGGACGGGGTGTTCTCCGCTCGCCTTCCTTTCTCACCCAAAGCAGGGAGACCACCCCTCCGTCTCTGTCTACCCCACCCCCCGCACCTTGCTCCCCCACCCGGGATCAGACCCGGGGCAGCTGGTCAGGGTTTGTCGAGAAGAAGGATTATCCAGATCAGTCCTTCCTAATCCCAGCTCATGCCTGTCCCCTCCCCTGGTTGCCGTAACCCTCTTGCGCACCACCCTGAGCTAAGGAGCACGGTTCAGGTGCTGACGGTGGGGCCGCCCGTCACCCTATGCCCCGCCTCCCGGCCTGGTTGCTAAGTGGGTCCTGCCCGCCAAGATCATCACGCCGGGGGGCCTGGGCTGGGGGCCTGGGGCTGTGGTTGCCACTGCTCCCTGGCACCCCCAACCAGCCCTTAATCCTCACAGTTTTGCTCTAATCCCAGGGGGCCTGATGCTCTTATCTCTGCCTGCAGAGAGGCTGACCAGGGATGCACCCTCCGGCCCCTCCTCCCTTGCAGGCGTAGGGGGGGCTGCCCCTCTCTGCTGCCATGCACTCCTGCCCGCCCCCTCCAGACCAGGCCCAAGTCTCCCTGGCAGCCGCACGCCTCCCGCCCGCCGTGTCCTCTCGCCCCACTCCTGCCGCTGATTTCATTTGCCTGGCGTCGTGGTTGGCCCTACCCTTCCCGGTCAGGCCCCCAGCCCCCCCGCTGGCCGGGGCCAGGCCAGGCCAGCTCCTCTGGCAGCAGAGCCCGGGCAGGTGACAGGCGGGCGCGGGCGTCGCAGTTGAGGGGCGAAGAGGCGCCCGGGAGCTGGAGCTGGAGCCCCGGCAGAGGTCCAACCAGAGCCCAAGTAAGAGGGAGCTGGCCTGGGCTCTGCCCCTGGGGCTAGGGTTTGCAGGTGGGGCTCAGGCGCGGCTGGGGCTGGGTGCACAGGACTCCAAGCCTGGAGGGCCTGATGGGGGGGTGACACAGGCACCCGGTGCATTTCTCGGGGTAGGCTCCCGCCCTTGGGAGTCTGGAGTGGGCCGCGAGGGAGGGACGGTGACAGGCCTGGTGGGGATCCCCCACCAGCCACTGTGTTTCTGGCAGGAGCTGGAGCGACCCTTCGACCTGTCAGCCATGGGGGAGATGGAACAGTTGCGGCAGGAGGCAGAACAGCTCAAGAAGCAGATTGCAGTAAGCCCAGAACCCTCGTCCGGGGTCCCGGGAAATGGGGCTGGGGGATCAGGGAGTGTGGCCTGGGGCGGGGGTGCTCCTGGGCGACACCTTAGAGACCTCTGACCTGGAGGTGGCCAGAGGCTTTCTGAACCAGAGCTCTGGTTGAGACCCCCGTGGCCCAGCGCCCCGTCCACCTGAGAGGCACGCACCTGCTGCCCCGCCCTGCCCTTGCCCTCCCTGACGGCTGCTCTCCCCACAGGATGCCAGGAAGGCCTGCGCTGACATTACGCTGGCAGAGGTGAGACCCCCGCTCCCTGGGGGCAGGGCACGGGTGGGGGGAGGTGGGAGGTCCCCGGCCTGCGACAGCCTGGCACCCGAGCTTTGGCACAGCACGTCCCTGGAGTGAGGAAGGGCATCGATCAATTCACACAACACACATGGAGCGAGACGGCTCTGAGCCGGGCACATGTTGGATGCCAGATGCAGACCCCACTCCTGCTCTTGTCCATAAGACAAGGGTGAGCGCAGCCTTCTCAGGGCCGCCAGGGCGGAGACAGCGACAGTGCTTTGTACGCCATAACGCCCTCATAGACTCCAGTTGCTGGTTGTCTGTGCTGCATTTCACCCTCTCTGAGATGTGCATTTTTTCACACCTTGACATCTCTGAAATCAAGATGCCTCCAGCAACGGCCAGTGCTCTGCAGTTTCAACTGGCAGCGTCTTTTCTTGCTTAGTGATACGTCAAACAATGGTGTTCCTTAGAGCGGATGGCATCTTAGACTAAGTGTGCTAATAATAAGAAAAAACACCATGAGTCAGACGCTGGGCCAGGTTGCTTAAGTGCCCAATTTCATTTAATTATCATGACAACTTTGTAAGGCCGATGCTATGATAAGCCTCATTTTACACCTTGAGGAAACAGGCTCAGAGAGGGTAAGTAACCTGCCCGAGACAACAAAGCAAATCATAGCAAATCGAGTCTGTTGAATGGATTCCCTGCCTAGGTCTAGAAGCTGGTTAGAGGCCTGAGCCCGCGGGTTTGAGACCCGCCTGGACAACTTGGCGAGACCTCATCTGAACAATAAATCAAAATGAGCCGGGTGTGGTAGCGCACGCCTGTAGTTCCAGCTACTTAGAAGGCTGAGGCGGAAGGATCGCCAGAGCCCAGCAGGTCGAGGCTGGGAGCAGCCACTGCACTCCAGTCTGGGTGACAGAGTGAGACTCCAACTCAAAAAAAAAAGAAAGCTGGTTAGAGTTCAAAGGCCACAGGTTTCAGGTGGTGCAGTTCGGGATCACAGTCATGCCCCTGGTGTCCGGTTAAAGAGCTGACCGGCTGGGCTCGGTGGCTCAGCCTGTCATCCCAGCACTTTGGGAGGCCGAGGCGAGTGGATTGCCTGAGCCCGCGGGTTCGAAATCCACCCAGGCAACTTGGTGAGATCTTGTCTCTACAATAAATCAAAAATGAGCCGGGCGTGGTAGCACGCGCCTGTAGTTCTGGCTACTTGGAAGATTGAGGCGGAAGGATCACCAGAGCCTGGCAGGTCGACACTGGGGTGGCCGTGAGTGTGCCACTGCACTCCAGTCTGGGCGACAAAGTGAAGCTCCAACACACACACACACACACGAGCTGAACATGCCGCAGGGATGGTGAGAGCAGGCTGCTGCGACCCAGAGTCAAGCCCGTCTCCAGAGACCTCACATCAGCAACTTGGAATTGGCCAAGGTGGGAGCAGTCACATCATAGAAACCACACCCAAGAGGTGATTGTCAAACCCTTAGCATCACACCACTGGCCATGCATGTATCTCCCACATGGGTCTAAGCCACTCCAGAGCAGGAGCTTACTTCTCTAAGCCTGGGGGACTCGGCCCAGGGCAGCGACTGTGTCAGACATCTGGGTACGTCCTGCTCACCCTGATGCAAACTGCCCCTCTCTGCAGCTGGTGTCTGGCCTGGAGGTGGCAGGACGCGTGCAGATGCGGACGCGGCGGACGTTGAGGGGGCACCTGGCCAAGATCTATGCCATGCACTGGGCCACTGACTCCAAGTAAGGCTTGAAACGGGCCCTGGGGGAAGAGGGGAAGGAAGGAGTGGCTTGCCTGACGTGAGCGTCATCTCCCTAGGCTGCTGGTAAGTGCCTCCCAAGACGGGAAGCTGATCGTGTGGGACACCTACACCACCAACAAGGTATCAGCCCTGCCTCCCGGCCTCTGCCACCCCAGCCTTCCTCGAGGCACTGGGCCTAGCTTCTCCAACCCCGCTTCTGCCAACCACCCTCCCTGCAGGTGCACGCCATCCCGCTGCGCTCCTCTTGGGTCATGACCTGTGCCTATGCCCCCTCCGGGAACTTCGTGGCATGTGGGGGGCTGGACAACATGTGTTCCATCTACAGCCTCAAATCCCGCGAAGGCAACGTCAAGGTCAGCCGGGAGCTCTCTGCTCACACAGGTGAGAGACCCTCTGCTCCCGTTCCGAGGGTCCAGGAAAGCCGGGCCCCCGTGGGCTGTGGCCGGGTAGCCAGGGCACTGTCCTTTTACCTGCCTCCAGGTTATCTCTCCTGCTGCCGCTTCCTGGATGACAACAACATTGTGACCAGCTCGGGGGACACCACGTGGTGAGGCTGAGTGCCACAGTGGGCGGTGGTCCCTTCTGGGCACGCACTGGCCTTCCTCTGTGACGGCCCTCCTCCCTCCTGGCAGTGCCTTGTGGGACATTGAGACCGGCCAGCAGAAGACTGTGTTTGTGGGACACACGGGCGACTGCATGAGCCTGGCTGTGTCTCCCGACTTCAACCTCTTCATTTCGGGGGCTTGTGACGCCAGCGCCAAGCTCTGGGACGTGCGTGAGGGGACCTGCCGTCAGACCTTCACGGGCCATGAGTCGGACATCAATGCCATCTGTGTGAGTCCACGGGACCCAGCCCCCAGGGCACACACAGTGAACACTCTGCCCCTCCTGTGGCCTCCCCCGCCCTTTCTCTCTCTTCTTGACTTGTCCCTTTGAAGGAATTTCACCTCACAGAAAGCTTTCAACACTGACAGAAAGAACTCCCCTACACCTTCCCCAAGCTCCACAGTTGACATTTTATCACCTTGGCTTTGCCATAGATACACGCACACCTTGAGGAAGGTAGATGTTTTGTTACCATTTTCCTGGGTCTTTTGAGAGTAGGTTGCAAACATCATGCCTCTTTACTCCTTGAGTACTTCCTGACAAATCCCTTCTCCAGCAGACCCACAGCATGATTCTGAAAACCGGGACACTTAACATCGACACAATCATCTAGTCTGCTGTCTAGATTCAAATTTTTGAAATATTATCTCAAAAATGCCCTCCAAGAGCTGTTTTTGTTCTGTCCAGGAGCCAATCCTGCATTTCCTTGCAGTATTTTTTTAGTCTTTGAATCCAACCATCTTTTCCTCCTTTCTTTGTCTTTCATATCATTGACATTAAAAAAAAATTTTTTTTTTTGAGTTGGAGTCTCCCTCTGTCACCAAGGCTGGAGTGCAGTGGCATACTCACAGCCACCCCAGCGTTGACCTGCTGGGCTCCGGCGGTCCTTCTGCCTCAGCCTTCCAAATAGCTGGAACTACAGGCGCGTGCTACCACGCCCGGCTAATTTTTGATTTGTTGTGGAGACGAGTTCTGTCCAAGTGGCCCGGGCTGGTCTTGAACCCACAGGTACAGGTTCAGGCAATCCACTCACCCCGGCTTCCCAGAGTGCTAGGATTACAGGCTGAGCCACCGAGCCTGGCTGTCATTGATGTTTTGAAAAGTACAGGCCAGTTTGCTGGAGTCGCTTAGTTTGAGCTTAGCTGACGTTTCCTCAGGAGGTTCAGGCCACGTGTTTGCGCCTAGGCCCTGTTCCTGCACACTCTGATCTAGCCCACCTACCCCGTAAGTGGGACAACCTGCGACAACTTCCACCCTCTGGCCGGTGACCTCAGGCACGCCTGGTGCTCTGGCTGGCAACACAGAAATGAGGGCGGCCTGCAGCGCTGTAGCAAGGAGTAGGCCAGAGTAGGGATGTCACCAGCAGGCTGTCCACGTCGCCCCAGGCCAGGAAACGAGAGGGGCAGCTTGCCCTGGAGCTGGCAGATGGGGGCCGCGGAGGTGGGAGGCAGCCACGGGCTGTCCCAGGCCCGAGTCCTGACCCCGTTGCCGCCGGTGCCATCAGTTCTTCCCCAATGGCGAGGCCATCTGCACGGGCTCAGACGACGCCTCCTGCCGCCTGTTTGACCTGCGGGCCGACCAGGAGCTGACCGCTTACTCCCATGAGAGCATCATCTGCGGGATCACGTCTGTGGCCTTCTCCCTGAGCGGCCGCCTGCTCTTTGCTGGCTACGACGACTTCAACTGCAATGTCTGGGACTCCATGAAGTGCGAGCGTGTGGGTGAGGACCGCCCCCCCGTGGCTTCCCCAGCCGGGAGCACCCTCCCTTTCCGTCCATACCCCTGCCAGCTCCCGTGGGGACCCCTTCCTGCAGTCTCTTGCCACTGGACCAGTCCACTGTGGAACGCAGGACCGCTTGGGTCTCAACCTGGGACCAACTAGGACAGTTGCCTAGGCAGCCCAATTCATCGCCCAGTGTCGTGGTCGCTTCCTCTCTGACACTTGTGGCCCTTGAAGGTCCAGTCGGTTCTGGAAACAACCACCCCAGGGACAAATGGACTCAGACTGGAATCAGGGAGATCTGACCCAGCCTAGAGGCCCGTCTAGGACCAGCCCAGTCTGCAGTTGGCCCGAGCATGTGGTTTCTTCTGGGAGAGGCCAGGTGCCGCATGCAGGTCACACTGGCCAGGGCAGAAGCAAAATCCCAAACCTGCTGCTTGCTTTCTACGTGCCCTTGTGCAAGTCGCTTCTCTCTGGCCTGTTTCTTCGTCTGGAAACGAGGGTTATGGTAGATAGTCTCTTTCCGTTTCCCAGTACCTGTCAAGGTGCCCCTGGCTTTTCTCACAGCCCAGAGGCGTCCAGTGTTTCCCTGTTTGACCCTGTCCCTCCCCCAAGCTCTTGACAGAAACCGGCCTCCACAGAAACCCCTGCCCTTGGGGTAATCCTCTTTTGGTCTCAGCCTTCTTCAGGGGCTGAGCCCATCCTGTGCCCGATCTAGGATTCACACACGCACACGCACACACGCAGATGCACACGCTCAGGCGCATGCTGCTTTCCAGCTCGGCACGGGAGACAGGATGACGCTTTTCCTCTCCCTCAGGCATCCTCTCTGGCCACGACAACAGGGTCAGCTGCCTGGGGGTCACCACTGATGGGATGGCCGTGGCCACAGGTTCCTGGGACAGCTTCCTAAAGATCTGGAACTGAGGAAGCTGGAGGAAGGGGCGTGGAAGGCCATGAAGACACTCAGCTGCCCCCCCCGTCTCTTTCAGGTTTTCTCTCCAGCCCAGGTGCCATTCCCACTAAGCTTCCTCCTCCTCGGGTGGTGGGGAGTGTGGGGACTGTGCCTTTGGGAGGCAGCATCAGGGACCCGGGGCAAAGAGCTGCCCCGTCTCCTCCCATGGCCGCCCCTCCCCACAGTCCAACAGAGTCCAACTCCTTCCCTTCAAAAGCAAGGACAGCCGGCCCCTCCCCAGCCCTCTGCAGGCCCAGCAGGCTTCCCGTCTGAGGCCCCAGACCCTAGCATTCCTCCCCCAGAGCCACCCCCTTTGTCCAGACCCGGGTGGCATTGGGCGCTCAGCCCTGTATCCGTGGCTCGGGCACCACTAGGGCCCTGGCTCCCTTCTTCATGCTTTTTTCTTTTCCACCTTCTTTTGTTCTCTCCCAAGACACCTGCAATAAAGCGTAGCACCCTGGTACATCTGTGGTGCTTGGTCTCTGTTCCCCGTCTGTTCCAGAAAGACCCAGGTCCCGTTTAAGGGCAACGGCGGTGATGGGTGCTGTGATAAAGGCTTGTGGGCAGAAAGGAGAGGACAGGCAGAAGCCCAAGCCTCATGGGGGGCCGGAGATGAGTCAGGAGAAGGTCGTCAGTAGGTGGCTGGGGGCCCGTGTGCAACAGTTCGCACCAGTTTGCCTGTGGTGCCTGTGTATGTGTTTGTACAGGAGGCTTAGAAAAGTCAGACTATAAAAGGCCTTGAGTGCCAGGTGAGTCTAGACTTTTCCCTAAGGGCAACGGAAAGCAAATGAGGCGTTTCGAGCAGAGTAGTGACATCACTGGTTATGCCTCTCGGAAAGATCACCCCAGCAGAGTACAGGTTGGTGAGACGGAGGTGGGAGAGACTGGCACTAGCAAAACAAGGTAGGAGGCAGATGGCAAGAAATGCAAGAGTGACAGGACAGAGGGCAAGGGAGAGGGATTGGGAAGAGATTAAAGACATGGAATTAGCCAGCTGTGGTGGCTCATGCCTGTAATCCCAGTGCTTTGGGAGGATTGCTTGAGGCCAGCAGTTTGAGACCAGCCTGGGAAACATAGTAGACCCCGACTTTACAAAAAAATTAAAAATTAGCCAGGTGTGGTGGCTCACACTTGTAGTCCCAGTTACTTGGGAGGCTGAGGCAGAAGGATTGCTTGAGATGACAAATTAAAAGCTGCAGCGAGCCATGATCCTACCACTGCAATCCAGCCTTGGTGACAGAAAAAGATCCTGACTATTTAAAAAAAAAAAAAGGAAAAAGGAATCACTAGTATTTAGTGACCAAATGCTAAAATACGGGATATTGAAGGGGAAGGCTTCAAGATAATGGCCGAGGTTTGGGCAGCTGGGTAGATGTCAGTGTTACTCACAAGGCTAGGGAAGAGGGGGTGAGGAATAGCTTTTGGGGGAAGACCCCAAGTCCAGTTTTAGACAGACTGCAGGACAGCTGGATAAAGGTCAGGGTTAGACAGAAAGACCTGGAAGTTACCAGAATAGAGGGAAGTGGTGGCTAAAATCCTAGAAGTAAACACCCAGGGAGAGTAGAAGAAAAGGGCCAAGGGCACAGCCCCGGGACGCTGCTGTTCAAGGGAGCTGTGCGGAAATGGCTGAGTGTCAGTGGGGCAGCGCCCAGGTCAGGCAGCACAAGCTCTCCAGGCGCCTTCTCCACGCAGAAGCCCCCATGCCAGGTGCACACACGCCTTCTAAGGCATCATTTAAAATCACTTCCTTTAATATACAAGAAACACACGAGACACAAAGCAAGCCCGACAGAGCTCTCCATCCAAGCCTGGTAGTCGAGGAGCCGTCAAAGAAAACAGGCCCTCCCTCGTCTCCCAGCAAGGAGGGGTGAGAGGACAGAGAACGTCACCAGGCCCTGGGTAACCCGGCGCTGGGCTTGTGCAGGGCCTAGCTCTCAACCAAGGGAAAGTGCTGGTTCTCCTTGTCGTGGTCCTGGCCTTGTGCCCATGCTCGTCCTCCCGTTTTCGGAAGCTGTCCGGTTCCAAGAGCGGGTCCTTCCTTTGGTTCCCTAACGTTTTCACTGAGCGGGGAAGGCCGCTTACCCTGCAAGAGGCAGTGTGTGCTGGCTGGGGGGTTGCTGTGCAGGAGAGGGCCGATCCGGGTAAGGGTCTCCCACCCTTGGTTAGATATCCTAGTGATCGCTCTCACCCTCTTTCCCTTTACCTGTCGCGGTGTCAGGGTCCCGGGGGAGTTGTCATCCTGCAGGACGGTGAGGGGGGACCTCCCTAGTACCTTGCCCTGTGGCTTCCGTCTGTTACGCGTGGAACCTAGGTGGAAGGCGTCAGAGCCAGGACCAGGGGCTTGCGGCTCACTCCCACGCTCGCCCGCGGAACTTGTCCCAGAACACGACCCTTGGTCCACACCTTGCTCTTGGATTCTGTACCTGAAGATCGGGGCGTCTCAGGGTCTCTCGAGGGCTTGTCCGAGCTCTGGCTGGCCACAGGGGCTTCTGTGGGCTGACTTGCTTCCTGCTTGGAAGACACCTGTTTGGAGGGGAGCTCCGTCTGGTTATAAGGTGGCTTCTGGTCCCCAAGGGATAACTGGGCACCCAGAGGCAAGTCCAGTTCAGAAGACGAAGGTGCCTCCAGGGGCAGAACAGGTTCTGGAGGAAAAACCGATGAGGGGGCTTCAGTCTCCAGTACTTTGCTCAGCTCTTTCCCCAGTGGGCTTAGAGGGTCTAGAGGAAAGAAGTGAAGTCAATGGCGACTCCTGACACAGACTATGCAGCCAAGAGGAAAAGATACAGAAGCTTTAGGACTCATGCCCCGGTGGGTGAGCAAGTTGGAAGTGAGAAACCAAGATGAGAGGGAGCAACACGTTGAGCAAAGAGTGAGATGGGTGCAAAGCAGGAGAATGGAGGCCCCTTTAAGTGGGAGCCCAGAGAATGGCTTCAGCAACCCAAACCAAGGATAGGCAACAGCCCCATCAACATTCTGGGGCCCGACACTGACCTCCGCCGCTGGTCTTCATAGGTGTCCGTGCAATACCAAGGGTAGGCGAGCGAGGATCTGAGTCCTGGACATGGATAGAACCCTCCAGCTGTTCCCCTGCTGGTAGGCTTGGCTGTGGAGAGCTCTCCACCTGTCGGGACCATAGGCTAGAACAAGTCTGGGCCCTAACACTGCTCTCCTCCCCATATTCCAGGCAGCCACTGCCAAGGCCCTCAGACACTCAGCCTACCCGGGCGGACTGAGAATGCAGAAAATAAGGTGTGGGTGGGGATGGGCATGAGGGCCGTCTCAGACTCAGAGGCTCGAGAATTCATAGTCCGGCCGCCTTCCCCAGCCCGGCCCCACTCCCTACCTGGATGGGAGTGCGCAGGATGCCAGCACTAGGCGAGCGGGGGTCCGCCACTCGGGCCAGATGCTTGTTGTGCGGCGGAGGGCGAGCTGGAGTGACTGGGACGCTCTTGGCTGAGCCCATCTCAACCAGGAGTTGCAGGGTGGGGGCAGGGCCCGCCCGAGGCGAGGAGGAGGGATGCCTGTGAGAAGTGACTCAGGTCTCAGCCGTTGCCGCGAGCGTGTCGAACCTCCGACCCCAGAGCCCCTATCTTCCCAGTTTCCAGCTGAGGAACATCCTGGCCGCTGGGCCAGAGGCTTCCGGGAGGTCAATGACTGATGCGGATGGCCAATCGGCTCATTCTGGGCCTGCCAGGCCCTCTAACAGATTCGCTCGTTTATTCAAATCACTTACCGGGCCCCAATTCCACCTTTGGGTGCACAGCAGCTCGAGGGTCAACTCCCGCAGCGACGAGTTTCAAACTTCCCGCCACGCCCCCTGCCCTGACTCTATTGGCTGAGCTTACGTGGGCTACCATAGGCCCGCTGTGTGAGACCCGCCTCCAGCGAAGAAAGCCATTGGTGTGAGAGGACGTCTGTCATGAACACGTGACGGCCAATGGACTGACGCGGGGCTTGCCCGGGGTGACGCCTCCCTGGAAAGGGGATTTTTGTTCAGCATCAGCTTGCGAGCCGCGCATCGGGAGGCTTTGAGGAGTGCCAGTCTTCGCTTTCGAGACCTCCAGTCTCAAGAACAGATGCCTTTATTACAAAATGGAATGAGCGATTACGCTGTTATGCATAAATCCTGCGGGAGTGGTGATGGGGCGTCTGAGGCGAGAGAGTGACCTTATTGGTTGACAGAGTTATCTATCACTCGACACCACGCCCTCATCACCTGCCTCATCGGAGACCCACTTTTTAGATATTAGGAAGGCAGATGCCCCTCTACTTTACGATTGGACAGGTCCCCAGGAAAGTCTCTGGGGTTGAGAGGTCTAAGTAACCGTCAGTTTCTGCTCGTCAATAGAAGGCACGCGAAGGGACAGTCGCGTCCCAGAGTCAGAGAAGCCACCACTCGGGATTCGGCCTCGCAGCTCTGCGTGCGCGCCTGCCCTGAAAGAGTAGGATTGGCTCTCTCAGCCGTCAATTGTAGCAGACGCGCCTCTCATTGGCTGTGGCCCCGAGTGGGGCGGGGGCGGGGCACTCGCGGGCAGGCTACGACCAACGGCCGTTCTCGCGCGGCTTCCCCTGGGCGCATGCGCCTAGCGAGGGCCGCTCATTGGACGCGGAGAGCAGGGGGCGGGGCCCTGGGAGAGGTGGGAGCCGCTGTGTGTGGAGGCGCTGCTGCCGGTGTCATGGCGGAGCTGAGTGAGGAGGCGCTGCTGTCAGTATTACCGACGATCCGGGTCCCTAAGGCTGGAGACCGGGTCCACAAAGACGAGTGCGCCTTCTCCTTCGACACGCCGGTAAGCCCGTCCCCACGTCCGCAGCGAGCACGACTTCCTTCCATCGCCCTGGTCATTCTGCCGGGGCCTGCAAGGCTCGGCCGCCGCCTCCCCGCGAGGCACCATGGGACTTGTAGTCTCCCCGCCGCGCTCCGCCGCCG
>NW_007249897.1:6657-20701 GCF_000164805.1 Carlito syrichta | reverse complement strand
GTCGCGTTGGGAGGGATGGGGAGACTCCCCGCCGTTCTCGCCGGGGCTGGAGCTGGGGGCGGGGAGCGCGGTTCGCGGCGGCTGCGGATCCGGAGGTGGGCCCTGAGGCCGGCCGGTTTCGAGCAAGGCCGGGGCGGACGGCCGCCTCCCGCGGCAAAATGGACAGGGGCGAGGAGGTGGGGGCAGGCAAGGGGAGAGGGACGCTCCAGTCGTTTCTCCTTCGGGGTGAGCCGTGGCCGCAGCCCCCTCCCGACCCCGTCCCCAGCCCGTCACAGACAGCAGAGGAACCGCGCTCGAAGTCTTCCTGGAGAGGCGGTTTCTTTCCCGGAGGATGCCAAGGCCCCTTTCCTTCGCGCTGCCGCTCCTGACGAGTTGCACAAAGCCGCCACCCACACCATGCTTCACGTCTCGCGGGCTCCACCCGGCACCTCCCTTCCTGCAGTCCTGCCTTCCCATGGCACCCTCAAGCCGAGGCCCTCCAGGGCCCAAGCTGAGAGGGCAGCAGCCTGGTCGGACCCGCCCCCCTCGCCACCCCTCCCCTCAAACTGCTGGGCCCTGTCCAGGGTGTCCCGCCAGGCCAGCTCATGGCCCGAAAACTGCAAGTCAGAGTGGAAAGGCTTCATGAATGCATCACCAGTGCCGAGTAGAGCGGCGTGATCCGAGGCCCAGTTCAGGATCATGGCTGTGACTGGCGGTTTGCGTGGTTTGCCGGGCTTTGATCTGGGCCCGGGCGATGTGCTGCTCCTCTGAAGCCAGGCTTTGGCAGAGGTAAAAGAGGATCACTGAGCGCAGAGCTCCAGGGTTCCCAGTCCTGGGTGAAGGCGGCATCTTTTATTTCCAGCAGAGGAGTTTGATCACTTTAGATCTCCCTCATTCCTCCCAGGAGGAAAAGGTTTTTCTTAATTACTAGCAGATGGTGAAAGTCAGTGGGTCCCTCTGTACACTTCGATTCACTCCTCTCTTGCTCTTTACCAACTGCTTTGAATGATCCAAAAGGGTTTTTTTGTAATCTGCTGACATTTTCTCTCTTTCACCCAAGTCAAGAGATCTCCAGTGTGGCCTAGTTGCTTTGCTAACCAAGCCGAATTCCAGCATAGTTGATTATCTTCAAATTGAGTTCATGGTAGAAAGAGCCTAGTTGACCTCCCTGGTGAGAAATGCTCTATTTGTTCATGGACACTGCAGTCCACACTGTTCTAGGGAGTGGTACAGAGCAATCTATGGAACCAAGAACACCTTGGACCATGCCTTATATTTAATATCACAGCAGATAAATTTTCAAGGCCACTGAGGCTTTTATTCCAGGAACAAGATGGTTGTTGTTGCTCAGAGCCTTGGATCTGAGGGGAGAGGACTCTTCTTGTCTCCAGTTTCCTCCTCCACCTTCTCCATCACTCTTAATTGAGCCCCTGGAAGACTTGCTTAGCTTTGGGCGAAGCCTGTCCTCCCTCCTCAGCTGTGATTCGGGGTGGACACTTTCCGTTTTCTTCTTGGGTGATGTGTGTTCTGGCTGTTTCAGCAAGCGTTGCCTGCTTGTTCTAAGAACAGGTGGAGGTGTGAGGCTGATGAGACGTCCACAGGGATCTTTCTTACTGGTCAGAGAGGCGGGGAAGGTGGTGGTTAGAGACTGCTGGACTTCATGATGCTGCCAGACCGGGTCAGATTTAGCTGTGAGTCCTACACAAGGCATTGCTCCCTGGAGCAAGGTTTCAGCAGGGGAGGAGGGAGATTCACAGTGGGGACCAGGGTTTGACTAGCTGGTAGAGTCTGATGAAGGAGGGATCTGGGCTTGCTGGCAAGCTCCAGGGTTAGATGGACTGTTCAGACACTGGACTCTCTGCCCCTCCAGACTGGAAGGTTTTCCGAATCATGGAGATAAGATAGGGTGTCCCTAGTCTGGGTTCAGTGTGTGACGTGGAAAGCCCTCTTTTGCCTCTGAGTAACCTCGGCACTAGAAGTCTGCAGCGTTTGATCCCCATTTACGTTTTGGATCTCTTATCCCCTGGAAAGAGGCGAAGGAAGTCCTCTGTGAGTGATCGGAGGACTCCAGAGCCCCAAAAAGGAGCAAGAGGGAAGATGGATGGTGACTGATAAGTGTTGCTCAGCTCCTGTTGTCCTTGTGGGTAGTTACCAAAGTTATAGGAGGAAGTGGGAAGAATCTCAACCACGTACCAGGTCCTAAAAGGCTATCTAACTTGCCAAGGACCACACGGTGCTGGAGGTCGGAACCCTAGTGGTTGCTGACTCTAGGTCTTCGGCTCCCTTGCTCTGCCAGGCCTCATCCTCCTTGTGTTTCTGCCTTGCCTCTTGTCCTGCAGGAGTCCGAGGGTGGCCTCTACGTCTGCATGAACACATTCCTGGGCTTTGGGAAACAGTATGTGGAGAGACACTTCAACAAGACGGGCCAGCGAGTCTACCTGCACCTCCGGCGGACCCGGCGCCCGGTAGAGACAGGGCTGGGCAAGGGCTGGTGTATTCAGACACATTCCACGGGCACCCATTCTGAATCTGGTTGCGCCATTCTGAACTCCCCTTAGCCTTGATTTCTCCCTTCCACCTACTTTTGTTTGTGTCTTTAAAACTTGGCACAGATGCTTTTCAGCTTCATTCTATTCTGAGATTGGCCACTCTGCCCCCTCCACCCTCCCCATTTGTTTCTCCCTTGGTGTTCATTGCTGATCCCACCCTTCCTGCTTCGTTGCAGAAAGAGGAAGACACGACTGCAGGCACTGGAGACCCACCCCGGAAGAAGCCCACCCGGCTGGCTATTGGTGAGCACCACTGCAGTCCTATTCTTCCCTCTGAGCTGGTCTTTTCTGCTCAGCTCTCAGAGGCACGAGGTTGGTGACAGAGTGGACCTGATCAGTGGGCCTAGAGCTCTCGAAGAGACAGTGAGGGACAGTGACCCATGGAGGTTGCCCGACTCTCCTTTTTCTTCCCTGCTCCTCCAGGTGTTGAAGGCGGGTTTGACCTCACTGAGGAAAAGTTTGAATATGACGAGGACGTGAAGATTGTCATTCTGCCAGATTACCTGGAGATTGCTCGAGATGGGCTGGGGGGGCTGCCTGACATTGTCAGAGATCGGGTACAAGCACCTTCCTACCCTGCCGAAGACTCTAGGGCAAGATGGCTGGGTGGTGATGTGCTGGGCAAACCCTGAGAACTGAAGGCCAGAGGGGAGAGGGGCATGTGGGGAGCTGGGTTGGGTGCTGTCTCTGAGCCTCTGCTTCCCCCAGGTGACCAGTGCGGTAGAGGCCCTGCTCTCGGCCGACTCAGCCTCCCGCAAGCAGGAGGTGCAGGCCTGGGATGGGGAAGTTCGGCAGGTGTCTAAGCATGCCTTCAACCTCAAGCAGTTGGACAACCCTGCTCGAATCCCTCCCTGGTGAGGCCTGGCCCCTCTGCCTTGGGACGTAAGCCCAGAGCAAAGGCGAAGAGACCATCCTTTGGGAAATCTGGTCGGGGAGAGGGTAGGGAGCATTGCAGGGAGGGAGATGACCAAGGCCTGGGGTGTCCGGAGAGCTCCTGGACCAGCAGGGCCTGCAGCACCCTACTCTGCTGCTCCCATGCACACCTGGCCGACCTCTTGGCTACCTTTCTTCTCCCTGGGTTAGTGGCTGGAAGTGCTCCAAGTGTGACATGAGAGAGAACCTGTGGCTCAACCTGACAGATGGCTCTATCCTCTGCGGCCGACGCTACTTTGATGGCAGCGGAGGCAACAACCACGCGGTGGAGCACTACAGGGAGACAGGCTACCCACTAGCTGTCAAGCTGGGCACCATCACACCTGATGGAGCTGGTACTTCCCTCCAGACCCCCCACACTTGAACGTGTTTCATTGTTCATGGACACAAATGATATGTGAATGCATTCTCTTGATAAAAAATGAAAATAGGCCGGGCGGTAATAGGCTCACGCCTGTAATCCCAGCACTTTGGGAGGCCGAGGTGAGAGGATTGCCTGAGGCTGCGGGTTTGAGACCAGCCTGGGCAACTTGGCGAAACCTCATCTTTACAGTAAATCAAGAAATTAGCCAGGCATGGTGGTGCATGCCTATAGTTCCAGCTACTTGAAAGGCTGAGGCCGAAGGATCACCTGAGCCCAGCACGTCAAGGCTGTGGTGGCCGTGAGCATGCCACTGCACTCCATCCTGGGTGACAGAGTTAGACTCCGACTCAAAAAAAAAATACTGCAGGCAAAACTGGAAAACTGATGACCGCCTTCTCCCCTGATCCTAATTCCTACCAAACCTATCTTATCCTAGTTCCTCATTCTACAGGGTGGAATCTGAATCAAAGTGGATTCCAGCCCTCACCCTGTTCACCTGTCTTCACTGACAGCTAATCCCATAAGGGCTGTGACCTTACTCATACTCAAGGCAATCAAGAGGGGGACCCTTCCAGGCTATCCTTCTGTCTGCCCAAGACCCCCTGGACAAGAGGTGGGAGGGTAGCCAGGCCAGTCCTGAGCCACTGCCCCTGACCTGGTTCCTGCCTTCTGCTCTAGACGTGTACTCATACGATGAAGATGACATGGTCCTGGACCCCAGCCTGGCTGAGCACCTCTCCCACTTTGGCATCGATATGCTGAAGATGCAGAAGGTGAGACCCCCTTCAGCTTCAGACTTCTCGTTCTTGCCCTCGTGAGGCCCCTCTTTGCTTGAGGCAGAGGTAGGGTTTTGGGGGGAGCTTCTGCAATTAACCCAGTCCCCAAGATAAGTGGGCTTCCTTTGAAAACATTTCTAGGCCGGGCTCAGTGGCTCAGCCTGTAATCCCAGCACTTTGGGAAGCCAAGGCGAGGGGGCTGCCTGAGCCCAGTGGTTTAAGACCAGCCTGGGCAACCTGGCGAGACCTCGTCTCCACAATAAATAAAAAATTAGCTGGCCATGGTAGCGCATGCCTATAGCTCCGGCTCCTTGGAAGGCTGAGGTGGAAGGATTGCCAGAGCCCAGCAGGTCGTCGCTGGGGTGGCCGTGAGCGTGCCGCTGCACTCCAGCCTGGACAACACAGTGAGATTCTGACTCAAAGAAGAGAAGAAAGAAAAGGAAACGTTTCTAAAATCATTTGTCTACTCAGTGAATACTGCTGAGTATCTGCTGTGTACTAGTTGCTGTGAACGCGAGACGTGATCCTCGCTCTCCTGCTCTGCTATGTTCTGGAAGGAAAGTCAGGCATCAGTGCCTCCTCAGATGAATAAGTGAATAATTACAAGCTGATGAGTGGGAGGCTGCGCCCTGCACTCGCTGACAATACAGTTCGCAAGGGACCGGGCCCACCCTAGGGGCTCAAGGGCGCTTCTCTGAGGAAGTGACGCACGGCGACCATCTGAGGGGGCAGGAGGGGTCTTCCTAGGGCTGGAAAAGTAGCTGGGGCTGGGCTCGGTGCTTCAGCCGGTCATCCCAGCACTTTGGGAGGCCGAGGCGAGGAGATGGCCTGAGCTCGCAGGCTCAAGGCCCGCCCGGCAACGTGGTGAGACTCTGTCTCTACAATAGATAAAAACTAGCTGGGCCCGGTAGCGCCTGCCTGAAGACAGGCAGAAGGATCGCTGGAGCCCAGCCGGTCGAGGCTGGGGTGGCCATGAGAGTGCCGCTGCACTCCAGCCTGGGCAACACAGCGAGACTCCAGCTAAATAAATAAATAAAATAATTTAAAACATAATGCAATCATCTCAGTAAATGTAGAAAAAAGTGATGAAATCAACATTCATTTGTGATTTAAAAACCTTTTGGGCTGGGTGTGGTGGCTCAAGCCTGAGATGATTGCCTGAGCCCAGGGGTTCAAGACATCCTGGGCAAGTTGGTGAGACCTCATCTGTACAGTTAGTCACGAAAACTAGCCAGGTGTGGTGGCGTGTGTCTGTACTCCAGCTACTTGGATAGCTGAGGTGGAAGGATCACCGGAGCCCAGCAGGTCAAGTCTGTGGTGGCCGTGAGTGTGCTGCTGCACTCCAGCCTGGGCAACAGAGTGAAACTCCAACTAAAAAAAAACAAAACAAAACAGCTGGACTTGGTGGCTCATGCCTGTAATCCCAGCACTTTGGGAGGCAGAAGCGAGAGGGCTGCCTGAGTCCAGGAGTTCGAGACCAACCTGGGCAACTTGGTGAGACCTCATCTCTACAATAAATCAGAAAATTAGCTGGGCGTTGTGGTGCATGCCTATGGTTCCAATTACTTGGAAGGCCGAGGCAGAAGAATCACCTGAGCCCAGCGGGTCAACAAGGCTGTGGTGGCCGTGAGCGTGCCACTGCACTCCAGCCCGGGCAATAGAGTGAGATTCCTACTCAAAAAGAGGAAAAAAAAGAATTGGAAAACCATTTCTGGTAGAGGGAATCTCATTCATTTTATTCCCTTATTCAGGCAGAGACCTCCCATGTCTGAGCTTGTACTTCCACAAATTCTAGACCATGGCTGGGTATCAGCTGAGACTTGGTGAGAGATTAAGGCAAAAAATACAGCGTTGGGTTTCTCCCCCAGTCTGAAGTGCCCCTCCCACACAGACGGACAAGACGATGACCGAGTTGGAGATAGACATGAACCAGCGGGTTGGCGAGTGGGAGCTGATCCAGGAGTCCAGTGTGCCACTGAAGCCCCTGAGTGGGCCCGGCTACACAGGCATCCGGAACTTGGGTAACAGCTGCTACCTCAACTCCGTGGTCCAGGTGCTGTTCAGCATCCCCGACTTCCAGAGGAAGTGAGTGGCGCCCCGTCCTCGCGCCCAGTATCTCAGTCCCTCTCCTGGTGGCCAGCTCTGGGCACACCTTCAGCTGCCCTCGGCACCTCTGCGTAGTCTCAGCCCTAGAAGTTCCCGTCACCCACAGCCGGCCCGCCGGGGGAAGCCAGCTACGGGGCAGTGCCCCCATCATGCCAGCACACTCAGCGCTGCCGACAGCGCGAGCCCGGGTCCTGGGGCTCCGCGGCCTTCGGTGGACTTGGGGGCTAGCGGGTGGTCTTTATTCCAGGCTGGTGGCCTCAGACGAGCGCCTGGCCTGGGCGTGTGGCACTTGGGGGGGGGGGCTGGGGACACTGAGAGAAGGGCCATTCCTCAGCAGAAATGATTTGGTTGTCAGATTGGGAAACAACCAGAACGAACGCTTCAGATGCCCAGTAGAATGTGAGCTGCATTGATCCTAATTCCAGGCTGCCCTCTCCCCTTCTCTGGCTTTGATTCGGGGAGTGCAGGCCCGGGATGGGGAAGAACAGCAGGTGTCTAAGAATCCCTCCAAGCACACTGCACACTAGGCAGAGTTGAGAGGGGGAATGGGCAGGTTGCTGGAGAGGACAGGCTCCAGGGTTCGCCCACCACAATTCCCACCCTTGGGGGGCTGTCCGTGGAGTTGATAGATGATGGCTCCCTCACCTTTGCCTTGGTGCTCAGGCCAGGCTCCTCTAGCTCCTTTCCCTTGACTTCTAGGTATGTGGATAAGCTGGAGAAGATCTTCCAGAATGCCCCGACGGACCCTACCCAAGACTTCAGCACCCAGGTGTATGTAGCTCGGCCCTCCGTGTGAAGGCCGTTGAGAGCCTCACAGCCCGCATGCCTCCGTTGTCCTCCGGGGTGGTCAGCAGTTACAGGCACTTGGGAGCCCGCCCTGTGGGCGTGTGGTCCGTCTTGAGCTGAGTTCCTCTGGGACCTGTGGTTCTCCACTTTTCAGGGAGCTGTGGAAGGAGAACGTGGGCGGGGTTGAGCTGGGGGCACAGGATGTAGGTGGATGGGAGGGTCGCGAGTTGCCAGCCACGAAGTGGCGTTCTCGGATGTCAACGCAGGGCCAAGCTGGGTCATGGCCTTCTCTCGGGGGAGCATTCCAAGCCGGCTCCGGAGTCAGGCGAAGGGGAGCAGGCGCCAGAGCAAAAGG
This sequence comes from Carlito syrichta, assembly GCF_000164805.1. Classification (NCBI taxonomy): domain Eukaryota; kingdom Metazoa; phylum Chordata; class Mammalia; order Primates; family Tarsiidae; genus Carlito; species Carlito syrichta. Next base: position 12,853 of record NW_007249897.1, on the reverse strand, counting down.
TGTGTCTGGGACCCCAGCCCTTTCCGGCTCTGGGACCCCGGGCCTCTGAGAACTGGGAAGGGCCCGAGGAAGGCCACTCGGTGGCCTCTGAGCCCGGCTGAGTCCCTGCCCTTGCTCCGCCCAGGACGTTCAAGATGGCATCGCCCCCCGGATGTTCAAGGCCCTCATCGGCAAGGGCCATCCCGAGTTCTCCACCAACCGGCAGCAGGACGCCCAGGAGTTCTTCCTTCACCTGATCAACATGGTGGAGGTAAGGCTTAGGAGAGGGCGGGGTGCAGTCTCTGCCCCATCCGCCTCCAGCTTGCCCCCTCTCCTCCTGCCTGTGTCTTCCCGTCAGCCCCAACCAAGTGCCACCCTGCGCCCCACAGTCCACATGCCCTGGCCTTCCCCGGGAGCCGCGCACATCCCTGAGGAGACCGGGGGATTCCAGCCCAGTCAAGGGCACGCCCACAGAGGATGCTACGAGAACACTCACAGCTTTTAAGGAGAATGCAAGCAGTCGCGCACAGTCCCACAGTGCTGGGAGGAGGCCAGAAGTGGGGCGGGCTGGTCAGCGGCGGGCGGCTTCTGCTCTGCTCTTGCATCCCTGTGCGACTGAGCTAGTCTCCCCGGCTCCCGTGAGCCTCTGATGCCCCATCGTTCCCTGCTGCCCAGGCTTCCCTGCTCTGCCTCTTTCCCGTAGAGGAATTGCCGGAGCTCCGAAAACCCCAATGAAGTGTTCCGCTTCTTGGTGGAGGAGAAGATCAAGTGCCTGGCCACGGAGAAGGTGAAGTACACCCAGAGAGTTGACTACATCATGCAGCTGCCCGTGCCCATGGATGCGGCCCTTAACAAAGGTAGGCTGCCCTGCCAGCGAGCTGCTGCTGGAGGCTGAGGGCATGCTGGGGCGCCGGGTGGGAGCAGACCGCGGCGGGCCTGCGCCACCAGCCAGAGGTCTGCAGCGGGGCTGCCGGGTGGGCAGGCTTCACCTCGCGCGCCGAGGGGCATCACAGCTCGTTGGTAGCGCTGCGGAGAGACAGAGGCAAGACAGAGGCAAAACAGAGGCAAGACTTGGGAGGGCAGGGGAACTGGAGTGGTCACGGACACAGAGTCAGTAGCTGAGACCAGGGAGGGGCGAGACGGCACCCCAAGGAACCGCCGACCTGCTCTGTCCCCAGAGGAGCTTCTGGAGTATGAGGAGAAGAAGCGGCAAGCTGAGGAGGAGAAGTTACCACCGCCAGAGCTGGTTCGGGCCCAGGTGCCCTTCAGCTCCTGCCTGGAGGCCTATGGGGCGCCTGAGCAGGTGGATGACTTCTGGAGCACAGCCCTTCAGGCCAAGTCAGTAGCCGTCAAGTAAGTCCTGTGGCCGGGCCCAGGGCTCGGGGCCTGCAGTTGGCGAGGCCCAGAGACAGTTCCACCCTTTTCTGTCACTTCGTCCCTTTGTGTGGAATCTCAGGGTAGACTCGGTTGGGGCTGGTAGTCCAGCCCCGAGGGAACCAAGAAGCCCCGGCAAGGGTGGTCCCAGGCAGTGACTGACCGCCTGTCGCCTGGTCCTGCCTGATCCCTTCCACTTCCCTCATGGTGCAAGTCTCTTCTGTAGCGCAGCCTCTTTGCTCCTCCCTCGATCATGGAGAACTCAGGTACTTAGTTTTAGCTGTGGGTGGAGCTTGGACTTTCAGCAGGTGGCTGCTTTCTGCCTGGCCAGGGGCATGAGCCTTGAAGGAGGACTTTGGTCTCAGGGAGTCAGCAAGCAGCCCTTTGCTGCTCCTGCCTGTGAAACAGCCCTCCTGGTTTTTGCTGGTCCTGGCTGACCGAGGACCGGATCAGATGCCTGTCTGGGGGCAGGGAAGCATGCGGAGTGTCTCCCGGGCTGTTGGACTTCTGCCCATGAGAGGCTGAGCCCAGGGTGGGGGTTCAGGAGAGGAGGGCCCTGGGAGTTCCTGGGTGCCAGCGCATTCTCTCCTCCCTAGGACCACACGATTTGCCTCGTTCCCTGACTACCTGGTCATCCAGATCAAGAAGTTCACCTTCGGCTTAGATTGGGTGCCCAAGAAACTGGGTATGGTTGCCGGAATGGGGGAAGTTACGTGGGAGGTGCTAGAGGAAGAAGGGTACTTGACACATGTAAACTGGTGCTTCTCAAACCTTCCTCTGAAAGGGGAAAAATATCACCTTGGATGTTTTCAAATGCATTTAGTTTGGAAAGCTCTGACTAGAAATATTAAAAAGCTTGTGTGATTATAGAGGTATGATTTACAACCAAAAGCAATTTTTGTAGTTTGATTTGTATAATCGGCAGGATGTTTTTGTTTTGATGAACTTGAAGGAGTTCGCATGAGTCTTATAGGTCCCCGACTGTAATTGCAGAACGAATGATTTACCTTCACTTTCTGGATAAGGAGGTTGGGACCCACAGAAGTACAGAGATCTGCCTCCCAAGCTCTAGGCCCCCTGCCTTGTCTGTGGCTCATCCGTGGTAGATCTGGGCTTAGCACCCCACTCTTCTTACACTGGGACCTGCTAAGATTGCTACTGCTCATAGCAGTTTTTTTTTTTTTTGATTTGGAGTCTCACTCTGTTGCCCCGACTGGAGTGCAGGGGCCGCTCCCGGCCACCGTAGCCTCGACCTGCTGGGCTCTGGCGATCCTTCCGCCTCAGCCTTCTGAGTAGCTGGAACTACAGGCGCGCTACCATGCCCGACTGATTTTTGATTTATTGTAGAGATGAGGTCTCGCCAAGTTGCCCAGACGGGTCTTGAACCCGCGGGCTCAGGCAGTCCACTCACCTCGGCCTCCCAGTGCTGGGATTACAGGTTGAGCCGTTGAGCCCGGCTTCGTAGCAGTTCTTGCGACAGAATGGATCTGAGAGACGGGTCAGGCGTGGGCTCCCAAAGAGCTTCTCCAGGCGGGCCTCGGGGAGCTGCTGAGGTGGCCCTTTTCCTATAGACGTGTCCATCGAGATGCCAGAGGAACTTGACATCTCCCAGCTGAGGGGCACAGGGCTGCAGCCGGGAGAGGAGGAGCTGCCGGACATTGCTCCACCCCTGGTCACTCCGGACGAGCCCAAAGGTAGCCTTGGTTTCTATGGCAACGAAGACGAAGACTCCTTCTGCTCCCCTCACTTCTCCTCTCCGACATGTTAGTGACTCTTCTTCCTGCCTGTCTCCCTCGCTTCCGGGGCCTCTGCCTGCCTGCCCGCCCTGTCCTCTGTGTTTCTCCTGTCCTCCCTTTCAGTTTCCTCTCCCTCCTTGGGGGGACATGGGGCCCAACCGCAGCACCCCGGCCACATTCTCAGGTGGCTGGAGGAGCACGGGCTCACCACTGCCCTGCTCCGTTTCCTCCTGGGTTCGGGTAGGGTGCGGGGGGGGTCATGCTCCAGCAGCAGTGTCCGTTTTGTGCGAGTGGCAGGGACCCCCACCACGTGGTCTGTTCCTTTTAGTTCTGGGGGAAGGTGCCAGTCCACGGACGATGGATACGTGGAATGCGTGATTGGGAGAGGGCTGGGGGCCTGACCCGTGGGAGGGAGGCCCGGCAAGCCATGGGCCCGGTAATCAGTCCCCGGCCCCAATTCACAGCCCCCATGCTGGATGAGTCGGTCATTATCCAGCTGGTGGAGATGGGCTTCCCGATGGACGCCTGCCGCAAAGCTGTCTACTACACTGGCAACAGTGGGGCCGAGGCCGCCATGAACTGGGTCATGTCGCACATGGACGATCCAGGTAGGCAGCCGTGGGGGGCGGGGTGGGCAGGGCCCCGTCCGCCCCACATGCTTCATCCTCTCACGTCCGCAGATTTCGCTAACCCCCTCGTCCTGCCTGGCTCCAGTGGGCCTGGCTCTACAAGTGCTGCTGCCGACCCCCCGCCAGAGGACTGTGTGACCACCATCGTCTCCATGGGCTTCTCCCGGGACCAGGCCCTCAAAGCTCTGCGGGCCACGGTATGGGCTGGTGCAGCAAGTCCATGGGCCGGTGAAGAAGAGGGGTGGGCATGTGGGTGCGTCCTTCACCAGCAAGGTGGAGGCGGCAGTATGTTGCGGCCAAGTGGGGCGCCACCCTTCTGTCGCTGCGGTGACGGAGCCGAGGCTCGCTCTGACTGCTGCTTCCTTGCCCGAGATCACGTTAGAAAAAGTAACGCTTCCCTCCTCTCCAAGAACAATAGTTTAGAACGGGCTGTGGACTGGATCTTCAGTCACATCGACGACCTAGACGCCGAGGCTGCCATGGACATCTCAGAGGGCCGCTCGGCCGCCGACTCCATCTCTGAGTCCGTGCCAGTGGGACCTAAAGTCCGGGATGGCCCTGGAAGTGAGTGTCCCAGGAAGCAGGACAGGCCTGGTGGCGTCTGGCCGTCCACACCAGATGCCCCGCCCCAGAGCAGCTCTGCTTTCCGGACTCGGGCTTCTTTCCACTGGTGGGACTCGGAGGGTGGGTTCTAGGAGGCTGAGGCGGCCGTTGGCCCAGTCCACACCCTGCAGTCCCTGCTACTTCCGTCCTGAGTGTGGGCTGCGAGGTTGGTCTCTGGACCGTCACTCAAGGCCTCCTCTCCTGTTCCTTCTCTGCCCTCTGTCTCTCCCCTCCCCAGAGTATCAGCTCTTTGCCTTCATTAGTCACATGGGCACCTCTACCATGTGTGGGCACTACGTCTGCCACATCAAGAAGGAAGGCAGGTGAGGGGCTGGCAGTGTGCACTGTGATGGAGACGTGGCGGTAGGAATGAGGAGGGCCATCCTGGAAGTCCTTAGAATGTTTACAGAAGAAGGTGGAGGGCTGTCTGACGGGGCGTGACTGCACCAGAGAGAGGAGAGTGTCCCGTGGCAGAGGCTGGCTTGCTACAGCTCAAGGGCTCAATCTACCACCTGCCTTTGTGAGCAAAGCCCTACTGGAACCTGGCCACACTTAACTTGCGTGTCTTGTCTGTGACTGCTTTCACGTGCAGCGGGCAAGTTGAGTAGTTGCGTCAGAGACCAGATGGCCTGCAGAACCAAAAATGTGTACTTGGGCTCTTAGAGAGTTTGCCAACCCCTGCCTCACGGGAATGGGTGGCGGTGGTCGTGAAGATGCTGGGTCTGAGCACATCCAGCGGGACGGTGGCCCTTGGGAGACGGTGAAGCCCCCTCCAAGTGGGTGGCAGCCGGACTGTGAGCCTGGGGCCCAGCCAAAGCGTGGGGAGCCTCGGCTCCAGAGCCACCACGGTTGCCTGGAGGCTGTCGTCCACCGCTGCCCTGGTGTGGCTTGGATGCTCAGGTCGTTATCCTGTCCCTCCCCTCTCCAGATGGGTGATCTACAATGACCAGAAAGTGTGTGCCTCTGAGAAGCCACCCAAGGACCTGGGCTACATCTACTTCTACCAGAGAGTGGCCAGCTAAGAGCCTGCCCTCACCCCTTACCACGGAGGGCAGCGGCAGACCACCCGGCATGAGGGATAGGGCTGAGGGCAGACATCAGCCCGCCTGCTCTGTCCCCTTTTTCTTTTTGTCCCGGCAGCAGGGAAGAAGCCGGAGGCCATCAGGGAATGGCCAGCAAAGCAAGGCGGAGGGGCACTTTACAGACTGGGGATGGAGCAGGAGGGGCGGCGGCCGAGTGCCGGGAGTGCCGGGCTGCGAGGAGATGCGGGGGCTTCCCTGACCCTGGAATCCGCCCACTCTGCTTCTCTGTGTAACCCTGCCCAGCCCCTGCGTGGAGGGGAAGGGTCTTGTGTGTGCGTGTGCGTGTGGGTGTAGCTCTGTGCATCCTCTTCCGGGAGGGGAGCGTCTGTGCCTCCCCTCCCCTGTTGTGTTTGCCCTGTGCGGTTGGCAAGGAGGGACGTGGGGACCCCCGGCCCTCCCGCCTCAGCCTTCCCCCGTCTCTTCCCTGCCCTTCTCTGGAACACGCCAAAATACACGATGTGAATAAAGGTACTGTGGCTCCATGTGTCGTCTGAAGCCTCGGGAGAGGCTCTCGGGCTTGCAGGAGGGCCAGTTTCGGAAGGCGCCCGGCTCTGCTTGCCCTTCCCTGGCCTCCACAGGCAGGTCCTGTGTGTCACCAGCTCCAGAGCTCTGCGGAAGCTGCCTGTGAGATGGGGACGTGCAGGCGAGTGACACAGGTGCAGAGCCCCGAGTAAAGGGGGGCAGGGATGAGGCCAGATGAGTGTCGGACGTCTCCGGCGCCTGGCGGGCCTCAGCCCCCCAGGTTCTGGTCAGGCCCCGGTCGGCCGGGCAAAGGGGGGGCCGTCCCTGGCAC
>NW_007249897.1:3214-5727 GCF_000164805.1 Carlito syrichta | reverse complement strand
CGTCTCTCCCCCGGAGACCCTAATCCAAGCCCCAGGAGTCGGCCCCTGCCTTCTTTTGCTAGAAATCCTGGCCCTGCCGCAGGCGGTGGGTGGGATGGGCTATTTTCGAAGGGAGGCAGGTTGGCCCTAGAGAATGCTGAGTCTGGGAGTGCCCGCGCCCGGAATAGCTCGCGGAAATTGGAGCCCCGGCCGTTAAAAGAGCAGAGGGCAGGGCGAGGGCCGTGGCTCTCAGGGGCGCCTGGAAGGCTCTGGGAATTGGGTGCAGGCCCAGCCTGGACGGGAAAGTGGGCAGAGGTCATCTTGTGCCGGCACTCTGGAGAGGAAGTCTGGCGAATGAAGGCTCTCTTGGGTCTGGTCCGCAGAGGTGGTTTGTGCGCCCCCCACTGCCTATATCGACTTCGCGCGGCAGAAGCTGGACCCCAAGATTGCCGTGGCTGCACAGAACTGCTACAAAGTGACGAATGGGGCCTTTACCGGGGAGATCAGGTGAGATGGAGGAGAGGGGGCACGTGGGGAGGGGGGCGCGTGCCCCCTGCTGAAGCTTGACTTGCTCTCTTCCTCCAGCCCGGGCATGATCAAAGACTGTGGAGCCACGTGGGTCGTCCTGGGGCACTCGGAAAGAAGGCATGTCTTTGGGGAGTCAGACGAGGTGAGTGGCCAGGAGAGGGCCAGGCGATGCCTCCTTCCAAGAGGGATGTCTCACCAAGGCTGTTCCCCCACAGCTGATCGGGCAGAAGGTGGCCCATGCTCTGGCAGAGGGACTCGGAGTGATCGCCTGCATTGGGGAGAAGCTAGACGAGAGGGAAGCTGGCATCACCGAGAAGGTGGTTTTCGAGCAAACCAAGGTCATCGCAGGTATCTCTGGAGAAGGGGACCTTGGAGCCTAGCCAGGGCCACAGAGGCGCCGAGGGTGGGGTCGGATGCCCTGCAGCCCGGCTGGACCCCCGTGCTGGTCCAGGGAAGGGGAGGGTGGGAAGCCTGGCGTGCCTGTCGCTTCTGCTCCTGCCCCGGGAGGCCGACGCCACCTGGAAATCCCCCGACACCCGCCAGGGGGCAGCAGGCCGTCAGTCTTCGGGGCAGGAGGGTGCTGGACGCTCCCTTCTGCTCGCCCTTCCCTCCACCGGTGGTCTCTGCCCTGCAGATAACGTGAAGGACTGGAGCAAGGTTGTCCTGGCCTACGAGCCAGTGTGGGCCATTGGCACGGGCAAGACGGCAACACCCCAACAGGTAACCGAGCCCAGGAGCCCGCCCTCGTGCTGGCCTGCCTCAGGAGGGCTGTGCAGCGACTGACTGGGCTGGCCCCTGTTTTAAAGAGCAGCAGCCCTCCAGCCCCGGTGCAGTGACTGGTCCAAGCACATCCATTCCAGGGCGCCTCCGATCCTGGGCTCTTGTCCAGAAACCACGCTAGCTCCGTCCACTAGTACCAGAGATTCTTCCTCTTTGAGCGAGAGGCAGAAAGGGCCTCACTTGTCCGGTTTCTTGTTCTAGGCCCAGGAAGTGCACGAGAAGCTCCGGGGATGGCTTAAGTCCAACATCTCGGATGCCGTGGCTCAGAGCACCCGGATCATTTATGGAGGTGAGTGGGTTTGGCTCCAGCCCGAGGTGAGCAGCCTGAGCACGAGCCTCGAGCCCTCAGATGTGGCAGTGGCAGGGCATGTCCTCAGCCGCCCCGTCCGCTCCCTTCCAGGTTCCGTGACCGGGGCGACTTGCAAGGAGCTGGCGAGCCAGCCAGATGTGGATGGCTTCCTCGTGGGTGGCGCCTCCCTCAAGCCCGAGTTCGTGGACATCATCAAAGCCAAACAATAAGCCCACCCGCCTCCCCTGCCCTTCCTGCCGAGCCAGGGAGTGGGGAGCCCAGAAGCCCCCCCGCACACGCTTCTGATGGTGTCATCTGCCCCCTCTTGGCCTCATCCAAACTGCCTTTCCTTTACCATTTACACCTTCCCCTGTAACGGTTGGGACCAGGCCAAACCCTTCTCCACTCGCGATGACAAACGTGTTACCAAGGTGGCTTCTCCTTGGCTGGGTCATGGAAGGGGTGGAATGTGTTGACGGGTCCTCCCGGGCCCCATGAAGGCAGGAGAGAGAAACCACCCTCCTCCCCCCACACCAGGCAGCCAAAATCCTCCCCCGAGGCCAGGGGTGCCACCCTCTCCCCCAGTGCCATGCTCGTTGTGTTGTGTGAGCCATCCCACGTGTGAGGGAAATAAACACCTGGCACGAAGCCTGTGGTCCATCCTCCTTTGCTGTCCTTGTCCGTACTCTTTCCAGTTCCTTCCAAGACAGCCCCATAGAACTTACCCGGCTGCAAAAACCAAACCAAGCAAATGGCATGAACAGGTTTCTATAGCAACACGTCTCTGTTTTTACTCGAAGAAATGCCTTGGTCCCAGGCTGCCACCGCCGGAATACGGGCTCTCCCGCCGAGGGTGTCCCTGGGGCTGCGGAGCTGCCCGGAGCTCGGCTGGGGTAGGGGCCCAGCCCACCCGCTCGAAGTCGCCGGTCGCGGCCAG
>NW_007249897.1:1908-2430 GCF_000164805.1 Carlito syrichta | reverse complement strand
CGGGGCGGCGCTTGGCACCGAGCCCGGGGCCGGCGATGCCGACGCGTGGCTGTGACGGTGTCCTCGGCATTACTGAGCGCTGACTTGGGCGCGAGGCGAAAGGAACGACTTCGAGCCAGACTCCCGGCCCCGCCCCGTGCCTGTTTCTTCCTCCGCGAACAGGTAACGTGCGTGTCATCGGTCCTGGTGGCGCGCGCCTGTAGGTCCAGCCACTTGAGAGGCCGAGGCGGAAAGATCGCCGGAGCGCAGCAGGTCCAGGCTGCGGTGGCTATGAGCGTGCCACTGCCCTGGGCAGCAGAGCGACACTCCGACTCAAAAAATAGAAATGAAAAATTGTGTCTGTTGCAGGGAGTGTAGTGGAGATTCAATGAGAGTATGTATATAAACCAATTGTGATAGTTTCTGGTTCAAATTATCTGTTTTTTTTTTGGAGTTGGAGTCTCACTCTGTCACCTAGACTGAAGTGCAGTGGCCGCAGCCTCGACCTGCCGGGCTCCGGCGATCCTTCCGCCTCAGCCTTCC
>NW_007249897.1:0-1055 GCF_000164805.1 Carlito syrichta | reverse complement strand
CCGCCTGGGCAACTTGGCAAGACCTCGTCTCTACAATAAATCAAAAATTAGCCGGGCGCGGTAGTGTGCGCCTGTAGTTCCAGCCACTCGGAAGGCTGAGGCGGAAGGATCGCCGGAGCCCGGCAGGTCGAGGTTGCGGTGGCCGGGAGTGGCCACTGCCCTCCAGTCTGGGCCACAGATTGAGACTCCAACTCAAAAAAATAAAAAATAGGCCGGGCTCGGTGGCTCTGCCTGTAATCCCAGCACTTTGGGAGGCCGAGGTGAGTGGATTGCCTTAGCCTGCGGGTTCGAGACCCGCCTGGGCCACTTGACGAGACCTCATCTCTACAATAAATCAAAAATTAGCCAGGCATGGTAGCACGCGCCTGTACTTGGAAGGCTGAGGCGGAAGGCTCGCTGGAGCCCAGCGGGTCGAGGCTGCGGTGGCCAGGAGTGGCTGCTGCACTCCACTGAGTGACAGAGTGAGACTCCAACTCAAAAAAACCCAAAAATAAATAAAAAATAAAATAAAAATCTGCTGATGAGGGAATGTAGCCAGTTTCCAAACTGAGTGCGGGAATAAAGCTTTCCCTCCAAATAGTTTGTTGGGTGCAGATCTATGTGCAGGATTGCTGGGTTATGAGGAATCACAGTGTACAGAGTTAACCCCGTGTGATTTTCAGATTTCTCTCCACAGAGCAGTTTTACTCAGAAAGTAAATGATTCGGACATTCTGCAGCGTGGAACACCTCAGCGCACGTATGAAGGCTGCAACTGGTTTTCCCTCCTGCGCGCGTCTGCTGCTGCTGAGGCCGCTCTCGCTCGGTCTCCCGGCTCTTTACTCCTGCTTCGCCGGGGCTCTTGAGACTCTCAGCTTCCCCCGGCCACGCCTCAAGCCAGCTCAACCCGCGTGCTGGGCTGCTTGGGCGCCGCGCCCCCTCTTCGCCAAGGGGGCCCCTGGAGAGCCCAAAGCGTCACTCCCGACGCGCGCCGGCTGTCGGGCGCGCTGGCCCGGCTGGCTGCGGGGTACGGCGACTTCGAACTTCGGGGTCGCGCAAGAGGAAAGGCCGGGCCCG
>NW_007249896.1:324930-338951 GCF_000164805.1 Carlito syrichta | reverse complement strand
TCTGGTCTCTGTTTCTCTTTCTGCCTCAGGGAGTCCGATTATTCTTAGGTTAGGCCTCTTGAGGTAGTCACTCATCTCTTGAAGGTTTTGTTCTGTCTTTTTTAGCTTATTTTCTGTGTTTTTAAGAGTTTGGGTTATTTCTATATTTTGGTCCTCAAGCTCTGAGATTCTTTCTTCTGCTTGGGTAATTCTGCTTTCCATGCTTATCAATTTGTTATTTATTTCATTCACAGTATTCTTTATTACTGTTATCTCAGATATCAGCTCCTTCCTAGTTTCTTCTTGTGTCTCCTCAATTCTTTTTAGTCTCTCCATTATTGTTTTGATATATACATTTGCATTTTGAGACCCTTCATTCTGGGGACTTTTCATTGTTTGTATTCCAGAGTCAATTTTCTCAGTGTCTGCTCTCCCAGGCGTCTGGGAGAGACCCATACTCTTCTTTTGGTTTTTCTTCATTTCTGTAGATTTTTCTCCCTTTACCCCTTTCCCTCCCCCTCTTCAATTCTGTTTTTGAGGGAAGGTGGGGTTGCTTTTATTTCTCTTCTGCAATGACCTGTTCTTCCTTATGAGGGTCTTCTGGTTTTGTTCACTTTTCCCTCTGTTTTACAGTCTGTCTATTCAGCAGTTTGCAGTCTTGGTCCCTAGATTTAAAAAAGGGGCATATAGAAGAGGAAAATAATGGAGGAAGGGGGGGTCAATAGGGAGTTAGAAAGAGAGAAGCGCGAGAGGGAAAACAGATATACATACCATCTATCAGGTGAGAACGAGACACAGGGCTGGGAAGAGGTGAAGAAAGACACGTAAGAAAGAGTACTGATAGCTACATAGTACTAAAGAGTACTGAAGCAACACAGAGACAGGGCAATAAAATCGAGAAACAGTGTAAGTCAGAAGGTAAACAACAAACGTGATCTAAACCAGCAGTTACAATGATAAAATCATAGGTCAAAATGAGCGAAAGAGAGAAGTGCGAGAGGGATAACAGATATACATACCAGCTATCAGGTGAAAAACAGTCACAGGATCGGGAAGAAGTGAAGAAAGACACGTAAGAAAGATTGCCTAAGGAGTACTGATAGCTACACAGACACAGGTCAATAAAATCGAGAGACAGTGTAGGTCAGAAGGTCAACAACAGACGTGATCTAAACTAACAGTTACAATGATAAAATCATAAGTCAAAATAAGTGAAAAGGGAGAAGTGCAAGAGGGAAAACAGATATACATACCAACTATCAGGTGAGAGAGAGACACACGGCTGGGAAGAAGTGAAAAAAGACAGGTAAGAAAGATTCCCTAAAGAATACTGATAGCTAAACAGAGACAGGCCAAAAAAATCGAGAAACAGTATAAGTCAGAAGGTAAACACCAAACGTAATCTAGACCAACAGTTTCAATGATAAAATCATAGGTCAAAATAAGCGATCAGACTAGAGTCACTTCTGTGATCTCCGATTCCAGCCTCTCCCTTTTGTTTTTCGTTGCAGCATAGGGGTGGGGTTTTGTCTCCTGTTTCACACTGTTGCCTTAGGAGCTGCGGTAAAGTTTGTTGATAGGTGGGCAGGGCAATGTAAGTCTCTGCCTGGAGAATGGCAAGGCAGTTTAAGCAGGTCTGTTTTTCTCCACTTGTCTGGGTCCTCTGGTTTGGGGTCTCACGCTGAGTGCCTCAGCAAGGGTGGACCCGGAGTTCCAGAGTTCCAAAGTTCCAAAGGGCAGGCTCTAAACGGCAAGAGTGGCTCTGGGACTCTACAGAGGACTTCAGCCAGTAATGGAACTGGTGTCTCTGAGGGGCGGGCACTCAGAGCCTCCCTGTGCCACTGGCGGTGCCGGGTGCCGGGCCAGGGGAGAGAGCTGGAGGGAGCAGGGACCCAAAACTTCCCCACACGCTGCAATACCTGGCCTTAGGACATGAGGTAAAGTTTGTTGATAGGTGGGCAGGGCAATGGAAGTCTCTGCCTGGAGAATGGCAAGGCAGTTTAAGCAGGTCTGTTTTTCTCCGCTTGTCTGGGTCCTCTGATTTGGGGTCTCATGCTGAGTGCCTCAGCCAGGGTGGACCCGGAATTCCAGAGCTCCAAAGTTCCAAAGGGCAGGCTCTAAACAGCGAGAGTGGCGCTGGGACCCTACAGAGGACTTCAGCCAGAAATGGAACCAGCTTCTCTGAGGGGCGGGTGCCCAGAGCCTCCCTGTGTGACCGGCGGCTTGATGCCGGGTGCCGGGCTGGAGACAATGCAGCTGGGGAGGGATCTGGAGGGGGCTGGGACCGGAGACTTCCACACACGAGTAGAACGGCAGCAGTGGGGCGGGGGCGCAATATCTGGCCTTGCGTGGGACTGAAGTTCCCGGGCCTGCCCCCAGCGCGGTTGGTGGTGGGCTGGGGGATGGGGGTAGCGAAGTGATAGCCTTTTTGGGGAACTCACGTTCAGAGAATCTCACAAGTTCACCTATGCCGTCGCCATCTTGCCCCGTCTCCCGTATATATATATTTTAAACCAAGCTTGCTAGTATAATTAAAATAAGCTTACCCTCAACAATCTTTTATTTTTTATTTATTTATTTGAGTTGAAATCTCACTCTTTCACCCAGACTGACGTGCAGTGGCATGCTCCCAGTCACCGCAGTCTCGACCTGCTGGGCTCCTGCGATCCTTCCATCTAAGCCTTCCAAGTAGCCTACCACACCTGGCTAATTTTTTTTTTGTTTTGTTTTATTGTAGAGATGTGGTCTCCACAACTTTCCCGGGCGGATCTCAAACCCTCAGGCTCAGGCAATCCACTTGCCTCAACCTCCCAAAGTGCTGGGATTACAGGCTGAGCCACTGAGCCCAGCAACAATCTTTAAAATGCATTCCTAAAATTAAAAGTTGAAATTTTTTTATTTCTTGCAAAATCAAAACTTATTTTTAATAAAATATTTTTAACATGATTTTACTTCTAAGTGTAACCTAATTCTGCTGAATAAGATTTGTTTTAAATTGTACATATGACTTATTTCCTCCCTTTATTATTTATGAAATTAAAGACAGTTATTATTTATTTTAATACTTTTTCCTTATTTTACAAGTTTTGCCATGTGATTTCAAACTAATATCTAATAAGCCTAAACGTTTGGGGACTACTTTTTATAAATAGTATACACCAAGATATTTGCTAAGTTTTGGACACATTATTATTTTTATTATTTTTTATTTTTTTATTTTCTTGAGTTGGAGTCTCACTCTGTCGCCAAGACTGGAGTGCAGTGGCTGCTCCTGGCCACCGCAGCCTCGACCTGCTGGGCTCCGGCGAGCCTTCCGCCTCAGCCTTCCAAGTAGCCAGAACTACAGGCGTGCGCTACCACGCCCCGCTGATGTTTTGATTTATTGTAGAGATGAGGTCTCGCTGCCCAGGCGGGTCTCAAACCCGCGGGCTCAGGCAATCCACTCACCTCAGCCTCCCAAAGGCGTGGGATTACAGGCTGAGCCACCGAGCCCGGCTCACATTATTATTTTTAAAAAATTATGCCAATGCTCTATATTGACTTTTATTTGTCTTTGTTGTACACTAAATATTGCTGTTTTTTTCACTGCTCCAATGTTACATGTTTGCAAGTGATATTTTGTGTTATTTTAATTGAGAATTTAACTGTCTTATAGTTATAAATACCTTCATTAGCCCAAGCTGATCTTGAATATTTGATATAAAACATGCAGTGGAAGTAACAAAGTATATTGGTAGTAAACACAGAATAGAAAATCTATTTTCCATATATTGTTTCTGTATTTGAAATACTCTTGATGAAAAATGAAATGGTAAATAATCTCACATTCATCCATTTGGGGTAAAATGTAGCATTAATTAAAACTATATTATATTTTGCTAGAAACTTTCTCCTGCTGTTAGAGGATATGACAGTCATTTTCCAACATTATCATCCATTAAACATCGTAGGTTGTATGTTTTTCATTCAATTTTCTGATTGTGTGACTATACTTTTCTTTGCTACCTAATAGACTAGCCAAAGATGCATTTACTTCTTCTGAATTTTGAATTCGATATGAATGACTTTATATTTTATTCTAATTGTTTTGATTAGTAATTAAATTATTATATAATAATACAAAATAAAGATTCATCAATTTTATCTAACCTGTTCAAGTTTTGGACTTAATAATTTTATTGTTCAAACTCCTTTTTTGATCAGGAATTAACTTTAAATTAAATAAATAGTTTGTAAAATCTTGTCCTTTTAAGGAATTTTATGTGGATCATGTACAATACAAGCCTGCTCATTTTTATTGTTTCTATTTTTTTAATTAAATGCACAATATATTTCTAGTGCTCTCTTTTCAGCTTTATTTATTTTTTAATTGCCACTTACACATTTTTAAATTTTTATTATCTGAATACTTTTTAATTTTTGGCAGATTAAAAATTGCATTCAAAGGACACAAAGTTTGAATATATTACCAAAAATACATATTTCAGTAACATAAAAACCAAAGAAATAAAGATTTTTATGCTTTTATTGCTTCTAAAATAGCCAAAATATTTTAAATTTAAAGGGAAAATATAAATTATAACTAAATATCACAATTATAAGTTCAAATTTATTGAAATACGGCTGATCTGCCTTAAAATTTCATAAATAGTTAGATCATATTAAGTGGTTTTTTTAAGGTAAAATAAGTTGTATTTGTAGCATACCTGTGTTTATCTAGCTTGTCAAGAAAATCATTATCATATTTGAGTCATGAAAAAGCAGAACTATATATATAAACATACAAGGGTAGTATGAATTGTTTAACAGTACAAACTGTTTTTTAGCTTATGTATGTGCATACCATGGAACTTCATGTGTACATCAAGAGCCATATATTGGAACATAAAGAGACATAAGAAAAATAGATTTTGAGCACCACTGAGAAATAATACTTTGTTATACAAAAATCTATGGCATTTATAACATCTGAGAGGAAGGCTGTGACAAGTTAGTTAATTTTCCTTTTCACTTATCTGAGACCCTCTGCTCCTTAAATCCTCCTCACACTCCCAAGTAGTGCCCATCTCCAGCACTGAAATAATGCACAAACTTTCATTCCATTTATACACAGTCACAATTTGGTCCAAGGACCTAAGGAAAGGGAAATGAAAAAGTTCCCCTAGAACCTGATTAGTGTTAGGAGCAGGTGTTTAAATTATGGGGCATGCTATGTCAGGATTGAGCACTGAATTCTGAGTGATGGAAAGGTTTATGTGTTTTGAAATAAATTTTTTTGTGTGTGTTTGAAATATGCAACATATTCCAAAGCACAGATTTCATCATGTAAGGGGGGTATAGATGAGTAATGTGAATTTGAAAGATATTTACAGGATAAAAAAATGAAAAAAATCTCATTATGTAAAGCACCTGTGGACTGTGAGAGTGGAAATGTTAAGAATAATTTTTAAGCTGGGCTCAGTGGCTCAGCCTGTAATACCGCACCTTGGGAGGCTGAGGTGAGTGGATTGCCTGAGCCCGCGGGTTCGAGACCCGCCTGGGCAGCTTGGTGAGACCTCATCTCCACAATAAATCAAAAAATTTGCCAGTGTGGTAGCGCTTGCCTGTAGTTCCAGCTACTTGGAAGGCTGAGACGGAAGGATCGCCAGAGTCCAGCAGGCCGAGGCTGTGGTGGCTGGGGAGCGGCCACTGCACTCCAGTCTGAGTGACAGAGTGAGACTCCAACTCAAAAAAAAAAAAAAAAGAATAATTTTTAGATATCTTGTTGGGGTCCCTGGATAAATTACACTACCATTAATTCAAATGTGGACTATAGAACACAGAATAGGATTTGGGTAAAGACAATAGTTTCAATATTAGACAAGATGAAGAGAGATGAATTTGTGATATCAAGGTAGGAATAGTCAGGGTGCTATTGGAAGCACATTATGATGCTCACCAGATAGCTGTAGATTTCAATAAAAATAAATCTCATAGTTAAGGTCAGAAATCACAATAGATGTTATATGAATTGGCTATATACCATAGAAAATAGCTGGTAACATATTTTCAGTGAAAATAGCTGGAAACATATTTTCATTGGACTTTAGATCTAAATCTCTGCCCTACCAATTATTAGCCCTGAGACACTGTGCAACTCAATTACCCTCTTCAAATCACAAATGGAGTTAATGTGTACTTGAATCAGTTTAGATACTGTTTGCTTGAAAGTAATAGAAGACCATACTCATACAGCTTAAACTGTATGATATGTATTAAAAAAAAATCAGACATAAGGTGGTACTAGGTTTACTTAATTTAATGGTTCAGTGAAATTACAAAAGACCAAATTTCTTGCCAAGGTTTTGCTCTGCCATTCCAAGTATTTCCGTTTAGGTCTTTTCATGGGGGGTAAGATAGGTGAAGCACTTTCAAAAATCAAGTTCAAATATGACAATACCCAGAAATACAAGAACAAGGACAACAGTTTCTTGAATGCATGTGTTTTCTTATTATTTAATCAACAAAAAATGTTTTTCTTGAATTCATGTGTTTTCTTTTTATTTAATCATCAAAAAATGTTTTCTTGAATGCTCCCAAATAGACTTCCTCTCAGTTCTCATTGGTCAGAAGTGAGTCTCATTCACATGACTAAACTAATCACTGGGCATAAAAATGAAATCACTAATCTTACTTAGTTTAGTTGTCATTCAAACTCTGTATTAGAAACAGGGTCTACTCTCCCTAAATACAAAGTTTTAAGGAGAAAAGACATACCTAAATAAAAATTCTAGTATTGCTAAAGAGGAGAAAAGCAAGGCTGGATTTCTGGTGATTATGTAATCATCAATGTCTATTATAATACCTCAGTACTGTTTTGTAGTAAATAAGGTAATATATGTTAACACATTTGGCATATAATAAAAAATAAATTACTTTATGACTCATAATAGCAAAATTAAAGTTCATATGGAAGGCAGATAAAGATTGCTTTAGCATCACCATCCAAATTAATAATGGGAATAGCACCCTACCAGATACCAAGAAGTTTTGTACAACATGGAGTGTACACCACACCTGATCTCATCAAATTTTACTCTTGCCATTTAAGAGACAAAGAGAAAAATCAGTAAAGCTGAAACCAATTTGTTGCAATTAATTGTGTTTAAGCAAAACAGTATCCATGGACCAATGACATGTATACCTGTGCCGTAAGACCACTTTATCATTGATGCATTCTTCCAAGGGTTTCTTCTTCCCACTCACTACTTTTCAGAGAAACAATACAAAAAAATCAATGTATGCAATTGATCAGAGAAAAGAATTTGCTTGTCTTATGCAGTGCAATGAGAAAGCTACTGAGCTAAGTTTTAATGGTATTCAGGTTATATGCATGCTATGGGGCCCACAAAGGACATAATGAGCTAAATTGTCCTTTCTCAGCTGAGACTGGGAGAAAATCTCAGGAGTTCTCTTCTTGATACATTTTTTCTCAAGCTCCTTGGATTAGACAAGCACCAGAAAAGTATGAAAAAAGCAGATACCTACAGATTATCAGAATATCTAGTATTGACTGATTTTAATAAGAATGAAAGTACAAAAGGCAGAAATCTTGCAAAATCAAGCCAAAATTAATCTCATTCAGTTTCCACATTCACAATACTGAATGTAGATAATTGTCTATATGACACTTGCAAAGGTTCATGGATTTTGACTGGAAGGTGAGAAACACACACACACATACACACACACACACACACACAGACACACACAGTGGCTAATTTCTATGCTCAGTGGATATGGTCTTTTACATGGTAGCCAAAAAATTCTGATTTGACTCCAAAAGTAAAAATGCCAAAACATCTGCTCAGCAAGAATTCACAAATACAAAAACTTGATGTTTTTTAATATGTGAGAGAGGTTTATAACAACAAACAACTTTAACATGTCTCTTGGTTTAAAAAAAAAAAAAAAAAACAGACTCTTTGAAAAACATGATTCATATAGCTGCAATGAAATGGCAGTAATCTCTCTAAACAAAACAGGCAGGGAGTAATGATTTCTTCAAATTCAAAGAAAATTTCAATAAAGTTTAGCTATTAGATAGTATTTTCTGAAAGACAACTGACTGTTTTTTCCCACATTCCAGAAAAGTGAAACTTGTATAGTGCTCTGAATCAATCTTGTTAAAATGGGCACTATTGTCCATAACCTCATTACATTGTGATAAAATTAATTTTAAGTGAGTTTCATAGATATCTCAATGACTTAATATACTAATAAAAGTTAGAATATCTAGCATAAGCCTACTATATAATAAACGTTCAATAAATTTTATTTTATTTCCTTCCTACAATCTCTTAAATTTTGAAGAGTTTATTTTACTGTTATTAATAGCATTTTACCACTTAGAATAAAATAAAATGTAGACATTTATAATCTGATGTTTAAAAAGGAAGATTACCAAATGAAAGCCAAAAAAAATTCTTTGAATGCTAAAATGTGCATTTTTTTCTCCTTGTGTTTTCTTTTCACTTTCTAGCCATTTTTATTGTAAATGGTTTGCAGAAATCAACCAAACTTAGTCTTCCTCTGGAGGCAAAATTCTTTCTTTTAACTGCATAGACTATACCAGGGACATTCTAAAACAGCCAGCATTAAAAATAAACCCACTTAGGGAAATTCAGAAACCCTAGATTCCTTTGCTAAAGGAAGAATATCTAATAAATCTAGTTTTCCAATATGGAGAAATGAAGATTTTAAAAATTTATTCTTATTATTCTCTCATCTTTGTTCCATTTAATGCTTATTGCAAACTCCAGGAGACATGAAATTTCTTTCAGATCACTTATCTAAGACTGAAGGAATTTTGAGAACATGTGTCCCTCCCACACCAAAAATAAAATGAGAAAGTTCACCTCTGACCTTGATAAATTGACCTTATCAGTCACCCACAAACCAGGGAGGCACAATTTAAAACCACTGAGGTGACAATAACTTCATATATATGTATGTATATAAAAATATACATACTAACATACACACACACACACACACACACACACACACACACATTAATTCACTGGACTGTACCTGTCTTTTTATAAAATTGCACAGAATTTGCCACTTTTAAAATTATTATTTTTTGAGATTGGCACCACCAGCATGCAGGATTGTCTGCTGTTCTCGGGGGTGTCTCAGGAGGAAGCAGCAGAGATCAGCTGCTCCTAAGTGCCTGGCACCTGGCCAATGCCACCAACTGTGACAGTGGGTCAAGCACTAGCAGTGGAAACCCTGGAGAAGGCCTGGTGAGGAAATCTGAAGCTAAGTCCTATTGCCAACAAGGAGATGCTGACCACCATCATTTTCTCTGTCCCAGGACTGAGCAGGGACCTGGGCTGGTGCCAGGAGCCGCAATCACTAGTAAAAGTAAGGTAAAAGTAAGGAAAAATGCCAGCTGGGAGCAAGGCCCCAGTAAAATGCAGCCATGATGGAGGCAAAGCCCCTTGGATCCTGTTGACAGACCTTCCCTAACTTTGAAGGATTGCATGCATAGGCTTGAGAATGTTCCCTCTTTAACTGAGATAATAGATGCACAAATGGATGATGGCATTTGACAACAAAAATTATACATAGGCATAATGGAGGTGAGATTGCAGCAAAAAGAGTGCCCCTTAGGGCGTGTAAGAATGTTTTTCAGTAAACAGCAGGAGGTCAAGAAGAACGAATCGACCGCTTCCTCATAAACAACAGACCCCAGCTGAGAGCTGGTGGAAAACAACCATTTGAGATAAAAAATAGGCTAAGATATTTTAGGATTAAATAAGTAGTTTAATGAAGACAGAATTTAGAATATTAATAATACGATAGTAAGATGAAATAAACTAGTAAGATAAGAGATATATAATAGTATGTGATAGTTAAGAAAATATAGAGACATAAGGATAGAAATAAGATTAATAGAAATAAATATATAGTAGTAAGTAAGTTAAATAAGACTTAGGGTTAAGGTTTAGCTTTATAGGGCAAGGATATTATAGGCCTATAATAGTAAATAGTTATAAGAAAGTTAGGAAGAAAACCAGGATGTTCATAATGTTTAACTTAAGAAAAACACCATCTGTGGTTGAAATTGTTAAAGGTCAACCTTACTGTGAGTGCAAAAAAGATGTTCGTGGGCATTTGGCTAGCAACATAAGATACATTTGTGGGTACAGGGCTGAGTGAAAAACCTATACAAGCTTGTGAAAAATAAATAAAAATTGGCAGAGTCTTGAGCTCTCCCCAGGAAGAGGATTCTTGTCATTTTCATCTTTTCTTTTTCGCTGCTTCCTGATTCCCCCATCTCAAGCCCTGACTCTCTCCTGGAGCTGGACTCCAGCAAGTGGCACCCAAACAGAGGACTTGAGCAGGTAAGTATAATTTTCATGTTGTTCATTTTTTCGGGAACGTACTTTGTCCTGAGGGTGCTGCAGACCCCCTGTGAGTGAGTGCAGGAAAGGATAGGACAAATAGCCAGAACTTTTGAGATGTTATTGTGCCTGTTTAAGATGTTGAGAAGTAATCGTGTCAGAACTTTTGAGATGTTATTGTGCCTCTTTAAGATGTTGAGAAGTAATTCTGTCTGAACTTTTGAGATGTTGTAGTGCCTCTTTAAAAAGAAGTTGAGAAGTTGTCACATCTCTTTAAGAGTATTTCAGAATTTGAGAAGTAGTTGTGTCTCTTTAAAAATGTCATGTCTCTTTAAGAGTATTTCAGAATTTGAGAAGTTGTTGTGCCTCTTTAAAAGTGTCGTGTCTCTTTAAGAGTATTTCAGAATTTGAGAAGTTGTTGTACCTCTTTAAAAGAAGTAATTATGGGCTGTTTGGGTTCTAAGGAAAGGAAAGTATATTTGAGAATAATAGGAAAAACGTTGCAGCACAAAGGTATTAAGGTTAGTAAAGATAAGCTTAATTCATTCTTAGATTTTGTGCAGAAAGTAAGTCCTTGGTTTCCTGACAAGGGAACCTTGGATTTGGAAATTTGGGATCAGGTTGGAAAAACTATTAAAAAATGGTATTCTACTAATGGAGGGATTCAGATGTCTGAGGATGCTTATTCTTTATGGAATGTTTTGAGACAGGCGCTTATGACTACTCCTTGCTATGGTACCTTTTCCCAACCTGAGTCAACTGTCACCCCATTGCTTACTAGAACATCCTCTCGTCCTCCATTCGTCCTTCCGAAGTGCACTGTGATCCGGCCGGGACAAGCCCCGAGAGGCGAGGGCAGCCTCAGGCTGCAGTCTCCACCCGGGCCTTTTCCCACATTTCTCTTCCACATCCTCCCACTCCGTGGCCAGCCCAGAGATGCCTTCCTCACCATGGCAGCCCCAGCAGGTGCCCTGGCTGCTGTGGCCCGTCCTGCTGGTCGAAGCTGTGGCTGCTTCCCAGAATCAAGAACGGCTATGTGCATTTAAGGAACCATATCAGCAAGACCTTGGGATAGGTGAGAGTCGAATCTCTCATGAAAATGGGACAATATTATGCTCAAAAGGTACCACCTGCTATGGCCTTTGGGAGAAATCAAAAGGGGACATAAATCTTATAAAACAAGGATGTTGGTCTCACATTGGAGATCCCCAAAAGTGTCACTATGGAGAATGTATAGTAACTACCACTCCTCCCTCAATTCAGAATGGGATGTACCATTTCTGCTGTTGTAGCACAGATTTATGTAATGTCAACTTTACTGAGAATTTTCCACCTCCTGACACGACACCACTCAGTCCACCTCATTCATTTAACCGAGATGAAACAATAATCATTGCTTTGGTTTCAGTCTCTGTATTTGCTGTTTTGATAGTTACCTTATACTTTGGATACAGAATTTTGACAGGAGACCATAAACAAGGTCTTCACAGTATGAACATGATGGAGGCAGCAGCATCAGAACCTTTTCTTGATTTAGATAATCTGAAACTGTTGGAGCTGATTGGCCGGGGTCGATATGGAGCAGTATATAAAGGCTCCTTGGATGAGCATCCAGTTGCTGTAAAAGTGTTTTCCTTTGCAGAATTTTATCAACGAGAAGAACATTTACAAAGTGCCTTTGATGGAACATGACAATATTGCTCACTTTATAGTTGGAGATGAGAGAGTTACTGCCGATGGATGCATTGAATATTTGCTGATGGAGTACTATCCCAATGGATCTCTATGCAAGTATTTGAGTCTCCATACAAGTGACTGGGTAAGCTCATGCCATCTGACTCATTCTGTGACTAGGAGACTGGCTTATCATCACACAGAATTACCACGAGGAGATCATTATAAACCTGCAATTTCCCACTGAGATTTAAATAGCAGAAATGTCTTTGTGAAAAACGATGGAACCTGTGTTATTAGTGACTTTGGGTTATCCATGAGGCTGACTGGAAATAGACTGGTGTGCCCAGGGGAAAAAGATAATGTAGCCATAAGTGAGGTTGGCACAATCAGATATATGACACCAGAAGTGCTTGAAGGAGCAGTGAACCTGAGGGACTGTGAATCAACTTTGAAACAAATAGACATGTATGCAATTGGGCTAATCTATTGGGAGATATTTATGAGATGTACAGATCTCTTACCAGGGGAATCTGTGCCAGAATACCAGATGGCTTTTCAGACAGAAGTTGGAAACCACCCCACTTTTGAGGATATGCAGGTTCTTGTGGCTGGGGAAAAACAGAGACTCAAGTTCCCGGAAGCCTGGAAGGAAAATAGCCTGGCAGTGAGATCACTCAAGGAGACAACGAAGACTGTTGGGACCAGGATGCAGAGGCTCGGCTTACTGCACAGTGTGCTGAAGAGAGGATGGCTGAACTTATGATGATATGGGAAAGAAACAAGTCCGTGAGCCCAGCAGTTAACTCCTGAGGCATTGGAAGCATTGAATAAGGTTCAGTAAAAGCTTCCTGAACAGCAGGTAAGAAGGCTCGATTACACTAATCCTTGGTCCTTACTCATTTTATGTTGGGAGCCAGCCATGGAGGCCCACTGAGCATTAGGGATCAGGAAGGGCTGTTGACCCTGAGACCACTAGGATGCGTTCGGGAGCTATTGACCCCATTTCCTCCCCCTTTCCACTCAGCACTAACCAGATTAAGCTCCTGTGAGCTCAAAACATAAAAACTCTGAGACCAGGACAAACACAAGCTAACTTTAAAAGCTCATTGCTCCCATTCTTCCACAAACTGCAGTTTTGGCTTTCACACAACTTGTAATTCAAACTCATGTCACATCTAAGAGACTTAGTATTGGTCACAGGCTGCTGGGTCATGATCTTAGGATTTATTGAAGGTGTAAATTGTAGAATACAGTTTTAGAAGACAGCCATTTTGTTGAAAGAATGCGGCTGGGTTAGTTGCAGGTAGCCCACTGTGAACTTTGGACTGGGCCACATTCCAAACATTCTGGGATGGGCCACTTTCATTTGTAAAGTAAATACTTAAGCTTCTATAGAATTGTTTAACTTGGCATAAATCAATCAGCTTGGCATGAAAAAGGTTTATAGAATATGTCAGTCATGAATTAGGTTATCCTTTGTTATGGGATTTTAAGATTATAATATGAAAAGGGTTTAAAGGCAATCATTGATTAAGTTTTCTGGTGGGTGGGGAACACCCCTCCCACATCTGACATTGTGTATAAAAGACCCGTTGTAATTCCCAATATCACACATCGCTTCTGCATTAGACCGGAGTCCAGTCTCTTTCTTTCTCTCTCTCTCTCTTTCTTTCTTTCTTCTCCCCCCAATCGCTGATGCCGTCTCCACCTTTGAGGTACCCTGAACCCGGCTGGAGTTGGACTCCGGCAAGTGGCGCCTGAATGTGGGACCTCAAGGTAAGCTTTCTTTTCTTTTTTCGAGATGGATAGGACCTCACCGAGGGTGCCGCGAACCCCTCTGTAGAGACAGGCAGAGCAAGGAAGGGTGAGCAGTTTAAGAGCTGTGATAGAATCATGGACCAGGGTGAATCTAAAGAAAGGAACATGTCTACTAGTATTTTAAACATATTGTCCGATAGAGGAACCAATTGGCTT
>NW_007249896.1:288306-324910 GCF_000164805.1 Carlito syrichta | reverse complement strand
CACATCTGACTTTGTGTATAAAAGACCCATTGTAATTCCCAATAACACACATTGTTTCTGTACTAGACCGGAGTCCAGTCTCTTTCTTTCTCTCTCTCTCTTTCTTTCTTCTTCCCCCCAATTGCCGATGCCATCTCCACCTTTGGGGTACCCTGAACCTGGCTGGTTCTGGTCTCCAGCAATTTTATCTATTGAATATACTCCTACAGGATGGCTACATTTACATGTTACATCTAAGAGAGTTTTGGTAGTGTATCCAACATATTCTGCTCAGCTCACAAGTAAAGGTCAAATCAGGAGTAAAGAACTTTCCGGAGCTGATGTGCCAGAAATTATTATACCATATACTAAAGTACAATTAGATACATTAATAGCTGAGGATGTCAATTGGGCTTTGGCATTATTAGGATTTGTTGGAGTTATTTCTTTCCATTTACCTGCAAATCCTCTATTGCAATTTCTAAGTCAAAAGGCAATTATTTTTCCGAGTCACTGCTCAGCTCAACCGTTGCGTCCTCCGGCAGAGCTGGTCTTTACTGATGGGTCATCTACAGGGCACACAGCCTATGTGGTTAATAATCAACCTTATTCTTTTAAGACTACAGAGAAATCTGCCCAGAGAGTCAAAATGTGCGCAGTTATAGCTGTTTTCAAGAAATTTTCTGTGCAACCTTTTAATTTGTATTCTGATTTCCCATTGGTTAGGTGGAAGGTCTTGCTCACTGAAGAGTGGCGAGGTCCTGATATTTTACTAATGTCCGGAGGAGGATTTGCTTGTGTTTTTCCCCAGAATGCTGATTCGCCTGTGTGGATACCTAATCGACTCATCCGTCACCACCATGAGCTACCCATCCGTCCAGCCTATACCACTGACGGTGTCATCTGGAGCTATTGACACTCCAGGCCCAACTTTTTGAGAATTTTTAAGAAGTGAAAATGGACAGTCTAAATATGCTTGGAACATTACTCATCCACCAATACCTCTCCCAGCACTATTAAATACACGGTCAGCTTATGGATGGGTTACTCCGATTTTTCAAAGCTCTTTGCCAAATAGCTCTTATCAGACTCATCCATTTCATTTATTTGCTGCAACAGGACTTGTTAACTTACATAGACCCAGAACAAATGTTAATTTTGTGTTACAAGCTTGTGTAGATTCCCCTTATGTTTTATTAATTGCTGGACAATATTCTACTTATTCTGTTAAGTACATTCTTGGTCATTTTGAAATTACTTGTGAAAATTGTTCTTTATCTAATTGTATTACTAAAAATCCTTCACAGGTATTTTTGTTAAAGTACCCATTGTATGTATTTCTACCTGTTAAATTGTCTGTGCCTTCGTATGCCACCCCTGGAACATATATCTTGGAACAAATGATTTCTTCTTTAGCAAGATCTCGTAGATTTGTGGTTGCCCTTATATTGGGAATTACGGCTCTGATTACTATAATGGGGTCCATAGCAACCTCTGCAGTGGCCTTAGTACAAGAAATGCATACTGCGGAGCATGTGAATGAACTGTCTCAGAATGTTAGTTTAGCTTTATTTACCCAAGAACAGATAGATTAAGCTATTATTGATAGGTTAAATGCTTTAGAATCAGCGTTATTATATACAGGCAATTAGATACAGCATATTAAAGTACGAATGTCTGTTGCTTGTCATGCAGAATTTAAATGGATTTGTGTTACTCCCATGCCTTATAATGGGCAAAATATTAGTTGGGCTGATGTTCAAAAACATTTACAGGGAGTTTGGTATTCTATCAATTCAACTTTAAATCTCCAGCAGTTATGTAGCCAGATTACAGCTATTTCCCAGGTTCATTTATATCCAACACGTTTTTCTCAGGCAGTGTCTAATTTTGCAAATTCTCTCACGCGGTTTGTTTCCTCTAACTCTCTTTGGAATTTGATATATAATTTCATAGCAATTGAATCAATTGTTCTCTTTTTGCTGCTTATTTTACCAATCATTATCCAAAGATTAAGAAAAGCTGTCTGATGAAATACCAACACTATCCACCTTGCTGGGAGCTGCAATCACTAGTAAAAAGTAAGGTAAAAGAAACCTGAAAACAGGAAAAATGCCAGCTGGGAGCAAGGCCCCAGTAAAATGCGGCCATGATGGAAGCAAAACCCCAATGGATCCTGTTGACGGACCTTCCCTAACTTTGAAGGATTGTGTGCATAGACTTGAGAATGCTCCCTCTTTAATTGAGATAATAGATGCACAAATGAATGATGGCATTTGACAGCAAAAATTATCATAGGCATAATGGAGGTGAGATTGCAGCAAAAAGGGTGCCCCTTAGGGTGTGTAAGGATGTTTTTCAGTAACAGCAGGAGGCCGAGAAGAACGAGTCGATCGCTTCCTCATAAACAACAGACCCCAGCTGAGAGCTGGTGGAAAACAACCGTTTGAGATAAAAGATAGGCTAAGATATTTTAGGATTAAATAAGTAGTTTAATGAAGATAGAATTTAGAATATTAATAATACGATAGTAAGATGAGATAAACTAGTAAGATAAGAGATATATAATAGTATGTGATAGTTAAGAAAATATAGAGACATAAGGATAAAAATAAGATTAATAGAAATAAATATATGGTAGTAAGTAAGTTAAATAAGACTTAGGGTTAAGGTTTAGCTTTATAGGGTTAGGATATTATAGGCCTATAATAGTAAATAGTTATAAGAAAGTTAGGAAGAAAACCAGGATGTTCATAATGTTTGACTTAAGAAAAACACCATCTGTGGTTGAAATTGTTAAAGGTCAACCTTACTGTGAGTGCAAAAAAGATGTACGTGGGCATTTGGTTAGCAACATAAGATATATTTGTGGGTACAGGGCTGAGTGGAAAACCTATATAAGCTTATGAAAAATAAATAAAAATTGGCAGAGTCTTGAGCTCTCCCGAGGAAGAGGATTCCTGTCGTTTTCATCTTTTCCTTTTCGCCACTTCCTGATTCCCCTGTCTCAAGCCCTGACTCTCTCCTGGAGCTGGACTCCAGCAGGTTGGCCCATCCAGCTCTCTTGAACCTCCAACTTGAGACCAGAAGGTGATCTCCGCATCCCTCTGGGATCATTCATCACTGACCCAGAGAGGAAAATTCAAGTGGAGATAGATAGACAAACACCACACCACTATGCTGGACCAGGCAGGGACATGTCTGATCTAGGTAAGAGACTTGGCAGCAACAGCAGCAGCAGCAGCAGTGGACAAGTTGGGTGAGTCTGGATCTGATTCTCCCTCCATCTACAGTAGTCTATGGGGCATCTGACCCACACTAAGAACTACCTGGTCAGTCTGAGCTGAGAGCAGAGGGGAGGGACTGGAGACTGGATTCAACTCCTTACTGTGGCAGCAGCCAAAAACAGCGGCACTGCTTGGGAAAGGAACCTGAAGTTCTAGTTCTATCTGTTTTTGTTTATGTTTTTGTACTGGTGTTATTGTTATATTTTTGTTGAAATTGAGTTTCTCTGTTTGCATATGGTTGTTTTTGAGGGCAAGTGCATCATCAGACTTTTTGGTTTGTATGTGTGTTTGAATGTTTTTGTTTGTTTGTTTTCCTTTGTTTCCTTTGTTTCTTTGTCTGCTATCCTTCTTCTTCTCTCTCTTCACCTTCCTTTTGTCTCCCTTCTTCCCTTTTCCATTCTTTTTCTTTTTTTTATATTGTTTTACTTTCAAGGGGCATACAAACACCTCACCACATAGACAGATTGTGAAGTGGTGGGAAGTGGGTTACAGGGGACCCACAAAACTGTCAGTGGACAATGGGATCTGCAGAAAGTCTCTGAACTACAGCTCCCCCATTCAGAGTTTAATCAAGTC
Source organism: Carlito syrichta (assembly GCF_000164805.1). Classification (NCBI taxonomy): domain Eukaryota; kingdom Metazoa; phylum Chordata; class Mammalia; order Primates; family Tarsiidae; genus Carlito; species Carlito syrichta. The sequence goes on along the minus strand of NW_007249896.1, from coordinate 321,068 downwards.
TCAAAACCGCACAAAATACAGACCCTTCATTCCCAGTCCAGCTTCAAATTTGATCAAATCCAGAGGATCCACATAAGGAAGAATAGAGGATTAAGCAAACATAGATGATAGCTATCTCCATTTTCACTGAGCAACAGAATTAAGGATTGGAGGAAAAGGGTGAGGAAAACCATCATGAATGAAGAAGAGCCAAAAGAGGACCACAGGTCTCATTCAGAATTCTGGAAAGACAGCCTTTGAGAATAATGACTTCAGAACTCAAACGATGAAGAGGACTCAGAATGACTGGTCTCAAACCACAAACCCAGATATCAAGATATCAATAGAGGTAAAGAATAGAAATGAGGAGAAACAAGAGGAAAGAGTGAAGGAGTTGATAACAAAGATAACAGGAATAAAGAATATGGTAAATGAAATAAATAATAGACTGACAAGCATGGAAAGCAGAATTAACCAAGCAGAAGAAAGAATCTCAAATTTTGAAGACCAGAATTTGGACTAACCCAAACAGCCAAAAACATTGAAAAGTAGTTTAAGAGGATAGAACAAAGCCTCCAAGAGATATGTAATTATATCAAGAGGCTGAATCTACAATTAATTGGCATTCTTGAGGCAGATATAGAGACAGAGACCATCCCAGGAAAACATTCCATGAAATTATCCAAGAAAAGTCCCCTCATCTCATCAGAGATGTGATATTTCAAACACAAGAGGTTCATAGAACCCCTGCAAGACACCAAATGAGAAACTCAACACCTAGACACATAGTAGTTCACTTATACAAAATAGATATACAAGAAAAAAATCCCAAAGGCAGCAAGTGAGAAAGGTCAGACTACATACTGGGGAAGATCAATTATCTACAGAAACACTACAGACTAGAAGAGTTTAGAGTCCAGTCTTTAAAGTTTTCAAAGATAATCAGCTCAAACCAATAATTTTTTATCCAGCTAGGTTAAGCTTCATTAGCAATGGAAAATTAAAATCCTTCCTGGACAATCAATCCCTGAGACTTTATGCCACCTCAAGACCAGCTCTACAAGAAACACTTGAAGTATTAAAGACAGAAGAAACAAAGTAAAAGATGACCATTGTCTTCTCAAGAATGCAGAAAAAAAGATGGAAAACACACACATATATATATATCAATAAAAAACAAAAGAAAACAAACAAACAAATAAACAACCACAACAAACCCTATAAGGACCTCCTGACAGGGATAAACTCTCACATCTACTTTTATTTTATTTTACTTTATTTATTTATTTATTATTTCAAAGATGTAGGGTACAATTCAGGGTTAAGTATACAAACATTGATTATGCAAGTACCCTTGTTGATAAAGTGTGCCCCTCCCTACCCTAGCAGTTTCCTTCAACTACCAATCCAACCCCCCTCTCCTGACAGTTTCCTACTACTGCCAATCTCTTATAGTATTATAAATGTTCAAGTTTATGAGTGAGAACATATGGTACTCTGTTCTTTGTTTCTGTGATAGATCACTGAGTACAATCGACTCTAAATCCATCCAAGTTTCTGTGAAGCCCATATGTTTGTCCTTCTTCATGGCTGCATAATAGTCCATTGTGTATGTGTACAACATTTTTTAATCCAGTCCAGTTTTGATGGCAGCATGATTGTTTCCATGTTTTTGCTATTGTGAATAGAGCTGCAACAAACATATGTGTGCAGGTATATTTTATGTAGAATTATTTGAGTTCCTCCAGGTATATTCCCAATAGGGGGATTGCTGGGTCACATGAAAGTTCAATTTCTAGTTCTTTCAGAAATTGCCACACTGTCTTCCAAAGAGGTCGCACTAGTTTGCATTCCCACCAGCATTGTAGAAGCATTCCTTTTTCTCTGCATCCTTGCCAGCATCTGTTGTTGTTTGCTTTATTAATGATAGTAATTCTTACTGGGGTTAGGTGGTATCTCAATGTGGTTTTGATTTGCATTTCTCTGATGATGAGTGAGCCTGAGCACTTTTTCATGTGTCTGTTGACTGCCCATACATCTCAATAATTAGCCTGAATGGACTACACACACCACTGAAGAGACATAGAATGGCAAACTGGTTAAAAAAAATGTTGCAACAATATTCTCACCAAAATGAACACTCACAGACTCAAATTAAGAGATGAAAAACAAATTTTCAGGTAAATGGAGCACAAAAGAAAGCAGGAATTGCAATCTTAATATAAGACAAAAGAGATCCTTGCTGGAAGACATCTGTGGTAGTTTGGCTGTTGAACCTCACCCCAGTTTAACATTTCTTTCTATGCACTGCACGGTTTACTCCAAGTTTCACAACAACAGAAAGCCAGGAAATCCTACAAATCTAATAAATCTAGTAAATATGCAGAATTTGAGATGATCATTTAAAATATTCTTCAATAGTCAGTAAAAGTCATTCGTTCTTTTTTCATGAAGTGTGAAACTGCAATTGATCAGTTCTCTGCATAATTCTGTAGATATCCAAAACAGCAAAACCATTAGATTGGGTCCAGATCCTTGGCTGACTTCTTTCTTTTCCCATATCATTACTCAAAAGAGTTATTTAATTTAAAAACAATTTGCATAGCATTTCTTAACTATTTCTTATGCTTGCCTTGGTTGCCTCTCAGCAAGGTACTATTGTGTGCTAAGCATTGTTTGAAAAATAAGGAGATTGTCTGGCTTTAGAAAGGAACATTTAAAAAACTCCTAATTCATAGAGTAATTTCACATTCCCTTAAAAGTCTATTGAGTTTGGATCCTTCATTTTCTTTGATGTGTAAATAAAGGTATTACTTGTCTCTGTTTCTTCCAGTGGACCTTGGAGACCTGTCAAAGCACATAAGGACAGATGTCCTTCAAGATTGAAGTTGAACTCCCAAGAAAAGCAGTCAAAGCTGAGTTTCTGTTTGGGCTTAATAATAAAATATTTTTTCCAATGGTTTTTACTTTCAGTACTAATGCTTATATATTTACTCAGCTAGTCATCTTGGTTAGCCAATAGTAGAAAAGAACAGTTTTGCTGTTTCTCTTTTGGTCCTGTGTTACCAAACTTATAGCCTGCATATGAAGATACTATTTATGTTTCCTTTGACACATTTTATTTTTAAAATAGCCATTCCTTAAATGACATTGATTTTAGGTAGAAGCAGGGATATATTTCAATAAAGAGAACAACTAATAGAATGGGAAAATTGCTAATCTATTGGGAGAAAATATAATTTTCACCCCAGATGTCATACATATCACATTTGGAATGAAATGGGAGGCTGAAAATCTAGGTGGAACTTTTTTCATTTAATTGGATTTATCTTTTTTATAGTTTTTACTTTTCAATTAGATTTATCTTTTATCTTCTAACTTCCTTAATGTCTCTTCCTGCTTATCTAATATAAAATCCTTAAAGTAAGAGTCAATAATTCCAGTAATTTTTATTAATGCCTCACATCATTGATATATCTTCTGATTTGTTAGCTCTTGTTCCATGCTTGATTCTGCAGTGTTTAGTGATTTCTATTGTATGCTGTAAACTATAGTATTAGTGCTAACCTTTAAAATGAAAGGTTAAAGACTTTTGCAAATTCTTTAAGTCAGAGGTATCCACTTTAACAGCCTGAAAATATTTTTTTAAAAATTATGTTATTATATAGATGTGGAGTACAAGTAAGGGTTAACTATACAAGTAGGCTGTATGCAGGTGAAGTTTGGGCCTCCAACTGGTCTTCACTTTCCTTGGTTGAGGACCAGACCCCTTGTGTTGCTATGTGCTCCCTCCTCTCCTCTCCTGTGACTGCCACTCCTTCCCTTGTGGTAATATGATTAATGTTCAGGGCCCACTTATGAGTGAGACCATATGGTATTCTGTTCTTTTTTCTGTGATAGATCAATAAATACGATGGTCTGAACTGCAGATTAATTTCCAAGGCAGTTTCTTATAAATTTTACCAACAATCACACAGTATTAAAACTCTTAAGATATCATTCATTTTGGATACAAAAAAATTCAATAAACTTTTCTTTAAGTAAGATAAATATTGGCTATATTTGTGAATACAATAGTAGAACTAGATATATAGTTTGATAAAATTAATAATAATCTATTAATGTCCTCTTCCTCCCAGTTCCTTTTCCCTATTCCTTTCTCTTCTTTCTTGCCTCCCTCCTTCCTTCCCTTTCTCCTTCCTTGCTTCCTTCCTTCATTTTTATTTCTCAATTTACTTTATTTTTCTCAATTGTTTATTTTACATTATATTCCTGTTAATTCTGTCTCCATGTTCCTTTTTTCTTCCACAGTCCCTCTTTCTTTCCCAGTTTTTCTATTATAATTAATCTTTCTTTCCTTGTTATTTGATTTTCAAAACACTCTTTCATTTATGAAATTCCATTGCTTAAAGTATAACATGGTGTACAGATTTTGTCAAGCTCTAAAATTAATAAACTAATGAAACAATAAAAATTTATATAACAAAAATGTCTGCTTTTTCAGTACTAAAATGGTGCCCTCTGACATATAAGGAAGACTCCTGTGTTGGAAAAATTCACTGCATTTTAAAGTTGAAGGTGCCACTTGACTGTAGTTTGAACAATTCAGGCCAAAATAAATTTTGCTTTCAATACTTTGAAAAAGCATGTACCTTTTTCTGGTCAGGAATAGTCATATTATTAAAATTCTAAATAAATAAGGTAAAGATGAGTTAAATGTTCTTTATATCTCAAAAGATATATATTAGGCAAGGTATATATACACACACACCAAAAACTAGAAAAACATATCACATTCTCTAATTTTTTTCCAAATAATTTATATAAATGATACATTGACAACTCAATACTATAGTGTAAAAAATTATAGTGCATATTTTTTATAAAGTATATTTTTATATTTAATAGGATACTGACTATATAGTTTCTGATGTTGGAAATATGCTGCCAGATGAGTCTAGTGCTACACATGTATAAGTAAAGTAAAGCTAACAGAGGCCTGAAGCATCACAGAGGGAAACTAATTTGGTTCTCATTATTATGTTTACTTCCTTTCCCATCTTTTAATTACAAAGGTCTAGTTTCAGTTTCACCAGAAAGTCACATTTGAAAAGTGATTAGAAACAAAAAAACTGCTGGTTTACTTTCTAGAAAGTAAAAAAAAAAAAAAAAAAAAGGAGGGGTACATTTTAAGTTGTTATGAAACATGCAGGCACTGGAACATAAGAGATGCTCTTTCTGGGTGTAGTTGGCATTCAGAAACATCCGGAAATTTGAACTTAGTGGCTATTTTTACAAGCATAATATTCTTATTTTCATTTAAAATTTCTTAAATAATTCATACTTATAAGAGTTTGTCGAATGCCATATTGTTTTGGAAAAAAATCAATATTCTAATAGTTTTAAAAATTATTGAATCATTTAATTTCTATGTTAGAGAGATATACATGTAAGAAAACATTACAGAGACTTCAGGCAAGTTGATAATGGAACAGATTAGACTGTGAGAGTCTCTGAAAGTGAATATCCATAAAGACTCTCACTTTCCCCTAGTGGCTGCTGCTCCTACTGCTGCCAGCCTGCTCTTCCTCCAGTTGCTCAGGCCTGTGGACTGGCAGACACCAGTCACACACACTGCTCTATTACTACTGCTGCTACTGCTACTACCACCACCAGTCATGCTGACCTGCAGGCTGGAGGCCCTCGGTCCGATACATCATTCTGCTTATGTGGCTGCTGCCATCATGGTTGCCCCACCAAGATGGCCCTTGGCACCTGGCCTTGTGGAGCTCTGGGCTCCCTCACTGGCTGCCCCACCCTGTCCTGAGCTGCCCAGCACCACACAGACCTGCAGCGCCCAGTTGTGTAGCACTCCATTAACCTTGGATCAGCCCCCAGTCACAGTGGGAACAGAGATCAGCTGGAGCCCTGAGACCAGGCAGAGAACTGCATTGCCATGCCCAGCTCTGCCCAGCCTCCTACTTGGGAACTAAGGTAATTGCATCACACTGGGAAAGACAGAAGACACTCTCCCACACTAGATCGGATCTGAGTAGCAGACATGGCAGGCAGCAAACTGATTAAGTCCAGATTTGATCTACCCTCTTTCCACACCAGGTGTGAGGCATCTGACCCTAGCTGTGAGCAACCTTACCAGCCCTGTGATGGGAGCTAGAGATCAGAGAAGAAAGGATGTTGGACTTAGAGGAATGATGTCAGAGCATGCTTGGTTCCCTTGTTTTTATTTTTTTATTTTTATTCTTTGTCTGTTTGTTTTGATCATCTTTTTTTTCCCTTTTCTCTCGCTTCCTACTGTTATCGATAATGTTTTCAAACTTGCTTTGTTTCTGTTATTTTACTGATTTTTTTTTTCTTTAGACTTCATGTTTGTGCAGGAGAATAGTACATCAATAAGGAGGTTGGTTGGCTTGTGTGTCTGTATGACTGTATGTTTTAGTTTTTTCTACTCTTTTCTGTCTTTGTGTCTATTTTCATTTGTAAGTTGGTATGTGTGTCTGTTTTCCCTCTTACTCTTCTCTCTCTCCACCTTCTTCTTCCCCCCCTTCTTCTTTGTTCCATTCTTTTCCTTTTTCTTATCTCATTTTTCTTTCAGGGAGTAAACCTATACCTTTGCTGAATGGACAGATTGCAAGGCAGTGGGAAGTGGGTTCCATGGTATCCATACACCTGTCAGTGAATACTGGGATTGGCAGATAGATTTTGAATCACAGCTTCACCTTCAATTAAATCTTAAAACTACAAAAAAGTATAGCCCCCAACCCACAGTCCAGGTTCAGAATTGAACAAAGCTAGAGGATTCACATAAAGAAGAATAGAAGATTGATCAAACAGAAGTAAAAGCAACCCCACCATTGTTGAACAACAGAATTAAATAAGGGAATTAAATAAGAATTAAATAAGGGAATATTTAAATATTTAAATAATATTTTAATAACAGAATTAAATAAGGGAAGTTGGGAGGAAAATCTACACATGAAGAAAAACCGAAAGAATATACATATCACACAGATTCCTGGGAGGTCAGACAATGAGAAAACAGACTTTGGAAACACAAACACTGAAAAGTCCCCGGAATGACTGGTCTCAAACTACAAACCCAGATATCAAGACATCAATAGATAGAATAAAAAGAATTGAGGAGAGACAAGAGGAAAATAGGGAGGAGTTGATAACTGAAAGAACAACAATAAAGAATATAGTGAATAAAATAAATAACAAACTGATAAGCATGGAAAACAGAAATAGTCAAGCAGAAGAAAGAATCTCAGAGATTGAGGACCAAAATATAGAACTAACCCAAGCTGTCAAAAGCATAGAAAATAAGCTTAAAAAGACAGAACAAAACTTTCAAGAGATGAGCAATTACTTCAAGAGACCTAACCTAAGAGTAATTGGACTTCCTGAGGCAGAAAGTGAGCACCCTGGAACAAACATTCCATGAAATTATTCAAGACAGCTTAACTCATCTCATCAGTGATGTGAAAATTCAAACACAAGAGATTCAGAGAACCTCTGCAAGACAACAAATGAGAAGACCAACTCCCAGACACAAAATAATTCACCTAAACAAAGTAGGTATAAAAGAAAAAAATCCTAAAGGCAGCAAGAGAAAAAGGCCAGACTACCTACTGGGGAAGAACAATTAGAATAGCAGCAGATTTATTTACAGAAACACTTCAAGATAGTAGAGCTTGAAGCCCAATCATCAAAGTTCTCAAGATAAACAATTTCCAACCTAGAATAACCTACCAGGCTAAACTAAGCTTCGTCAGTGAGGAAGAATTAAAATGTTTCCCAGACATCCAATCCCTAAGAACTTATACTGCTTCCAGACCACCTCTACAAGAAACACTTAAGAAAGTATTAAACACAGAAGAAAAGGAAAAAAGAATGACAACATTCTTCAAAAGAGTACAGGAAGACTGAAAACACACATGAATCAATCCAAAAACTAAAATAAAGACAACAAATAAACAGGAACAACAAAAACTGTATAATAGCCTCATGACAGTGATAAACTCTCACATTTCAAAAATTAGCAAGAATGTGAATAAACTAAATGCACAACTGAAAAGACATAGAATGGCAAAAAGGATACACCAGAAAGGACATTCATGGACTCAGAGTAAAAGGATGGGAAGCAAATGGAACACAAAAGAAAGGAGGAGTTGTGATCTTAATTTTAGAGAAAATACCCTTTAAGCTATTAAAAATTTTAAAAATACAGTAGGTCATCATGGTGGCTCAACCTGTAATCCCGCACCTTAGGGAGGCTGAGGTGGGTGGATTGCCTGAGCCCGCAGGTTCAAGACCCGCCTGGGCAGCGAGACCTCATCTCTATAATAAATAAAAAAATCAGCCAGGTGTGGTAGTGCATGCCTGTAATTCTGGCTACTCAGAAGGCTGAGGCGGAAGGATCACTGGAGCCCAGCAGGGCGATGCTGCGGTGGCCAGGAGTGGCCACTGCACTCCAGTCTGGGTGACCGAGTGAGACTCCAACTAAAAAAAAAACAAAAAACAAATAATAATAATAATGATAAAAGGTTCAATTCATCAATAAAAAAATCCATCCTAAACATATATGCACCCAAAATAGGAGCACCAACTTTCATAAAGCAGCTTCTAGGCAAACTTAAAGAAAATATAGACTCTAACACTATCATAGTTGGGGACTTTAATACCTCACTCACAACCCTAGACAGATCATCAAGACAAAAAATCAGCAATGAGATCCAGAACCTCAATCTGACTCTTGACCAAATGAACTTAATTGATACCTACAGAATACTCCACCTAATGACCACAGAATATACATTCTATTCATCATCACATGGAGCATACTCTAAGATCAAGCACATTCTTGACCATAAATCAAGCATAAACAAATTTCATAAGATTGAAATTTTGCCATGCACCTTCTCAGAGCACAGTGGAATGAAAACAAATATCATCACCAACAGAGTTCCCCCAAAACCCACAAAGACATGGACACTAAACAGCATGATGCTGAGCAACTCCTGGGTCAACAAGGAAAGCAAAAAACAGAGATTAAAAGATACCTGGAAACAAATAAAAATGAAGAAACATCTTACCAATTTCTCTGGTATGCCATGAAATTAGTAGTAAGAGGGGAATTCATATCTCTATAAATGCACATGAAGAAAAATGGAAAGATCACAAGTTAGCAACCTAACAAGTCACCTAAAGAAGCTGGAAAAGCAAGACCATCAAAATCCTAACTTTATCAGAAGAATTGAGATCACCAAAATAAAAGCCCAATTCTGGGACACAGAAGACAAAAATATAATACAAAAAATCAACAAAACAAAATGCTTGTTCTTTGAAAGGATAAATAAGACTGATGGTCCCCTAGTCAAACTGACCAAGAAAAAGTCCAAAAGAACACAATCAGAAACACAAAAGATGAAGTCACATCTGACCCTGAAGAAATACAAAAGATTATCAGAGACTACTATGCACACTTGTATGGAAACAAACTTGAAAACCTAAGGAAATGGAGGACTTTCTGATATCTCACAACTTCCCTAGGTTGAAACAAGTAGAAATCGAGACCCCAAAATGACCAATAACAATCCAAAAAATTGATTATGCCATAAGAAAAGTACCTACAAAACAAAACAAAAAAAATCCCTGGACCAGATGGCTTTATAGCAGAATTCTATAAAACATACAAGGAGGAACTGATACCAATCCAATTGAAAGTATTCCAGGCAATTGGGAAAGATGGAACTCTCCCCAAATCATTTTATGAAGCTAATATGACATTGACACCCAAGCCAGGTAAAGCCCCAACAAAGAGAACTGCAGGCCAATATCCTTGATGAACATAGATGCTAAAATTCTCAACAAGATCCTAGCAAACCGGATTCAACAACACATCTCAAAAATCATCCATCACAACCAAGTAGGCTTCATCCCTGGGATGCAAGGCTGGTTCAACATTCCTAAGACCATAAATATAATTAAAAACATCAACAGATATCAAAACAAAACAACATTATTATATCATTAGATGCAGAAAAAGCTTTTGATAAAATCCCACACCCTTTCCTGGTAAAAACCCTCAAACATTTAGGCATAGATGGAATAAGCCTCAACATACTAAGAGCCATCTATGAGAAACCCACAGCCAGTATACTGCTAAACAGACAGAAATTGGAACCATTTCCCCTGAAAACTGGATCAATATAAGAATACCCACTCTCACCCCTCCTGTTCAACATAATTTTTGAAGTTGTAGTTAGAGCAATCAGAGAAGAGAAGGCGATCGGGTTATCCAAATAGGGAAAGAGGAAGTCAAGTTATCTCTGCAGACGACATGGTTCTACACCTTGAAAACCCAAGAGAATCTGTCAAAAATCTACTTTCACTGATAAACGAGTTGGCAAATTCTAAGGGTATAAATAAATGTGCAAAAGACAATTGCATCTCTATGCACCAATAATAAACAAATAGAAACCCAAATAAAAAGCACAATAGTCACACACAAAAATGAAATACTTTGGCATCTCTCTAACCAGAAATGTGAAAGATCTTTACAGTAAAAACTAGAAAACACTGCTGAAAGAAATCAAAGATGACACAGACAAGTAGGAAAATATTCCACGCTCATAGATGAGACGAATCAACATTGTTAATATTCCCATTCTATCTAAGGCAATCTATAGATTTTATACAATATCCTTCAAATTACCAGCAACATTCTTCTCAGATCTAGAAACAGCAATACAGGAATTCATATGGAAACAAACAACCAAGAATAGCCAAAACAATCCTCACCAAAACATCAAAGCAGGAGGTATCACACTCCCAGATGTTAAACTTTATTATAAAGCTGCAATTATCAAAGCAACCTGGTATTGGCACAAGAACAGGCATATAGGCCAATGGAATAGAGTTGATATTCCAGAAGTTAAACTCCAACTTCTCAACCAACTCATCTTAGAAAAAGCCTCTACCATCATCCACTGGGGAGACAAGAACCTATTCAGTGAATGGTGCTCAGAAAACTGACGGACCACATGCAGAAAATTGAAACAGGACCCCTACCTATCCCCATACACAAAAATTAACTGTAAATGGATCAGAGACCTAAATGTAAAACCTCAAAATATAAGAACCTTAGAAAATGCAGGAGACACTCTTATGGAAGTTGGAACTGACAACCTATTCCTGTTCAAAAATCAAAGTACCCATGCCATAAAAGATAAGATAGAAAATGGGAATCATTAAACTGACAAGCTTCTACAAAGTCAAAGAAACCAAGAGAGCAAGGAGACAGCCCACAGAATGGGAAAAAATATTTGCCAACTCCATGTCTGCTAAAGGCCTAACATCAAGGATCTACAAGGAACTCAAACATGCTGAAAAGAAAAAAAACAAACAGCCCCATTGCAAAGTGGACAAAAGATATGAATATACAGTTCTCAAAAGAAGACATACAAGCAGACAACACATACATGAATAAAAGTTCAGCCTCACTAGTCATCAAGGAGATGCAAATTAAAACCACACTGAGATACCACCTAACTCCAGCCAGAATGTCAATCATTAATAACTTCCCAAATAACAGATGCTGGAGAGTTTGTGGTGAAAAGGGAACACTTCTACACTGTTGGTGGAGGTGTAAACTTGTACAACCTCTGTGAAATACAGTGTGGCGACTCCTAAAAGTTCTAAAAATCGACCTTCCATATGACCCCGCAATTCTCCTACTGGGAATATACTCAGAAGAACTCAAATCACTCTATAAAAAAGATACCTGCACACATATTTCACAACTGCAAGAACATGGAACCAACCATGCTGCCCCTCAAAAGAGGACTGGATTTTTTAAAATGTGGTATATGTATACAATTGGATATTACACAGTCATAACAAAGAACAAAGTCATGAACTTCACAGCAACCTGGATGGACTTAGAATCTGTAATACTGAGTGATCTTTCACAGAAACATAGAACTGAATATCACGTGTTTTCACTCATAAATGGACCTTGAACAACTATGCTAATACTATAAGAAAAGGATTGATAGTAACAGGAAACTGTGGGGGTGGGGTGCAGGGAGGTGTGATTGACATTAATGAAAATCTGCCTGGGGAAGGGGTGACACACCTCATCAGGACAGGTACCTGCAAAATGAATATTTGTATACCTAACCCTAAATTATACCTCACAATTCAAAATAATTTTTAAAAGACTGAAAAGAAAAAGAAAAAGTATTTCTCTCAACAATAAATTGAATAATTTTAAAACTTGAAAAAAAAGAAAACATTGCAATAAACTTGTTATATTTTGTAAACAACTACTTATTTTAATAAACTAAGTTGTCAATTGGAAATATTATAAGAATTTTCAGCATCAACAAAGTGAATAAGGTAAACTTAAGACATAAAATTTTTAAAAAGTTCTTACCTGTCAGACACTATTGTATTTTAAGTACCAAAAAAACTTGCAACCTGTTCCCAGACTCTAAACTCTAGGATAATTCACTGTGATAAAAAATGTCACAAAAACGAAGAAAGCACTTATGTGACAAAAGCAGCCAATGCAATATTAAAAAGAAATAGTTATGAAAACCGGAAAACAGAAAGCCTATCACTTCTGTGATTCACTCACCTAAAGAGAAGGTGTCTTTTAGAGAGTACTTCTGGAGTAGTCTAAATTCCTCAATAAATGTGTAACATTTCAATATCTTATTAACTCTGTACATTCATGGTTCTCAGATCCAAGGATTTAACAAAGCTTTTAATTTTTTTCATTTAAAGACTCCAAATTTTACATGCTAGATTAATTTTGTATTGAAATTGGGCTACACCACATAGATTTCCAATCATACTTCTAAAAATTACTCCTTTCAGTAAATTTTCAGGAACTCCATTTCAAATTATCTTCACAGACTAAAGAGTACACTTCACTCTATGAGTGAGGCACATTCATAGTATTCACTGTTTCAACAAATTCACTCAATAAATATTTATTGAGTGAATTATGTTAGGCAATAAGCCAATATTTAAGTACTTATTCAAAGTATTATATAAAAATTCCCAGTTCCTAAGAAATAATCAGAAATGACTGCTCTAGTATTTTGATGTGATTACACCATGACTTGTATGATAATAAGTAAATCTTGAGACTCCATTTTATTATCTGTATAACAGAAACTGGAAGGGTTGAGTAACAACAGTGTTTGTGAAAAGTGGGCAGCCATTCAACAGTGACTAATAAAATTAATTTAAGGAGAAATGACTGATATTTTTAAATTGAATAAAATATAGCAGAAAATGGCACAATATTTTTAAAGAATGGCTATTTTTTTTGAGTTGGAATCTTATTTATATCATCCAGTCTGGCGTGCAGTGGCATGATCACAGCCACTGCGGCCTTGACTTGCTGGGCTCAGGTGATCCTTCCACCTTATCCTTCCAAGTAGCTGGAACTACAGGCACGTGCCAAAACACTGGGTTAGTTTTTTGATTTATTGTAGAGATGAGGCCTCACCAAGTTGTCCAGGCTCATCTTGAACCCATGGGCTCAGGCAATTCTCTCATCTCCACCCCACAAAGTGATGGGATTATAGGTGTGAGCCACCACACCCAACCAATAAGAATGCCTATGCTTTAATAAGCATTTTGTGAAACTGTGTATGCATGAATACATTTTGTAGTGAGCCATGGTTCAAAATATATTTATATTTTCTTACTATGGGTCATATTCAAAAGCATTCAAAGATCCTGAACTGGGAGACTAAGAGACACTATGGGCCAGGATCGGTGGCTCAGCCTGCAATCCTGCGCCTTGGGAGGCCGAGGTGAGTGAATTGCCTGAGCCTGCGGGTTTGAGACCTGCCTGAGCAACTGGCAAAACCTCATCTCTACAATAAATCAAAAAATTAGCCGGTGTGGTAGTGCGCAACTGTAGTTCCAGCTACTCGGAAGGCTGAGGTGGAAGGATCCCCGGAGCCCAGTAGGTCGAGGCTGCAGTTACTGGGAGTGACCACTGCACTCCAGTCTGGGTGAGAGAGTGAGACTCCAACAAAAAAAAAAAAAAAAGAGAGAATCTATGATGTTTTAAATATTCTGTAATTTTTCCATTTGATATTCCATCCTAATGGACTTTCTAGAGTCATAATACTTTTTATTTGAATTATGCCATTTTATATATTGCAACCAATCACAAAAACATAATGAGTACTGACAAATTTATCTTTAGTTCATACAACTTTATTGATATATTTTTTTGTTAATATAAAGGAAAATGTTGAAGAAATGAGACAGAGTCTGACTAGAACAATGGAGGAAAAGGAATTCAGAAGAAATCTGAACATGATGTTTTGACTAAAGAGAATAAACTTGGCTGAAACACTACAAGGAAGTGATGATGTCAGGCAGACTTGAAAACGAAGGACAACAAGAGTTAGCTCAGAGGACAGGAGTAGTGGAATAAAGATCAGAATTTGTGATGTCTAATAATACATTTCTAATACCATTTAACATTTTGTATTTTTTCTCCAACATTTTTATTTATGATGATTATTATTTCTGATAACATTTTTAAAATGTTTGCCATCTCAGCAAATACTTAAGCTTGCAATACATTGTTGTTATCTACAGACATGCTGGTGTCCAGTGGATTTCTAAAATTTATTAATCTTGTATAACTGAAACTTTGTACTTTTTGACTAATATATCCCTGTTTTCCCCTCCCTCCAGCTTCTGGCAACCAATATTTTACTCTTTGCTTCTGAGTTTGACTACTTTAGATTCCTTATATAATTGATATCATATAGTACTTATTCTGTGTCTGACCTATTTAACACCAATTTAATAATCATATTGATGGTGATAATAATAACAGTGATTAACATTTATTGGGCACTTATTGTATTCTAGGCACTGTTCTCTTTTATATACACAGTATGTCACGTATTTATCACAATAGCCCTAAGAAGTAGGTAATATTCTTAATCCTAGCTTTACGAATGACTTAACTGAAGCACACAAATTATTTATTAATTATAAATTATTTACAAAACACAATAGGAATTTAAGAGATAAAAATGGTTAATACAAAATCCCTACTTTTAAAGAGTTTGATGTGTAATAGAAGGACACAAATGTGAACACATAAGTATATTAAAATGTAACCAACTCTAAACAACAATTGCATACAAATTACAGTAAAGATAAGAGAGGACTAAAAATAGAACTACCTTTCAGAACAGCAATCCCACTTCTGGAAATATAGTCAAAGGAACTCAAATGGTCTCCCAAAAGACACTTGAACATGTATGTTTATTGCAGCACTACTCATAATAGTAAAAACATGGACCAAACCCAGATATTTACCAGAAATGGAATGGAGTAAAAAAACATGATACATTTACATAATGGAATGCTAAGCATCCTTAAAGAAGAACAAAATCATGTCCTTTGCAGCAACATGAATGCAACTGTACCATCGTAAGTAAATTATCATAGAAACAAAAAAATGAAGGCCATATGCTCTTACTCATAAGTGAGCATTAAACATTGGTCACATGGTCACATGGACAGGAACAGACACTGGGTACTACTAAAGAAAGGAAGGAGAGTGGGGTGAGGAATACAAAATCACTCTTTGGGTACCGTCCACTACTAGGAAGAGAGACAGCTCATTAGAAACTCAAAATTTAAGCCGGGCTTGGTGGCTCAGCCTGTAATCCCGCGCTTTTGGGAGACTGAGGTGAGTGGATTGCCTGAGCCCGCGGGTTCGAGACCTGCCTGGGCAGCAAGACCTCATCTCTACAATAAATCAAAAAAATCAGCTGGGCGTGGTAGCGCATGCCTGTAATTCTGGCTACTCTGAAGACTGAGGCGGAAGGATCACCGGAGCCCAGCAGGTGAGGCTGCATTGGCCGGGAGCGGCCACTGCACTCCAGTCTGGGCGACTGAGTGAGACTCCAACTCAAAAAAAGAAAAGAAACTCAAAATTTGCCAATATGAAATATATAGCAAATCCTGACATGTACCCTGCAATTGTAAACAACAAAACAAAATGTTGAGCAGGCACAAAGGAGGTGTAGAATAAGAAATTGAATTTAGGAATGTCCAATGATATCTGATAAATCTGCAACTTCTTGCACTTATTTTAACTTCATGCTCCATGATCACAAGGATCAAGTTTTCATCTTTCCTCAATTACCAAGTCCTTATTCTAGCCTCTTTGCACTCCCAGTTTGTTATGCAATATTGAACAAATTATTAAACTCACTTTAGCCTCAGTTTCTGTTTATAGAATGAAAGCTTTAATATATACAGAAGAAAACTAATGAGAAAACGATTACCTATGTAAAAAAGCTTATGAAGGACAAGATCATAAGCATGTCCAGAATAGTTACAACCATATGTAGGTAAGAGAAGGGCTAAATGAAGAAAAGAGATCATGACAGGAAGTATAGGGAACTCTTAAAATTCTGCTTGTAGTTTGTCTTATTTTAATTGAGATAGGAAGTAAGACAAACAGCAATTGTAATTGCAGACCAATATGAAGTATCAATAACTATTTTGGAACTATGGTGTCGATTTGAATGCTTGCAGTTTCCAGGGAAAAGACTGACTGGTAAATTAACTAATGGTTACTGTAGGTAATAGCATACAATTTTAGACCTTAGTATGGAAGGTAGTGGCTACCCATTCCCTCAGATTTTGGACAGTAGACAGGTAGCTGTGTGGATGGCAATTCTGGTTCTTGGTTAGCTTTCTGAAACCAGGGTGGGAAATACAGAATTTTTCTTCCAAGTGTTGTTCTGTGTTCTGGCTGAGAGCTACTCCTTCTGATCACTGGGGACCAAGTACAGGCTGACTGCTATTGTAACAATCCCAACTGGTTAGTGCAGCATTCAGGGGATTTAAAAAAGCTTTATCTAGTTTTTGGAC
Source organism: Carlito syrichta (assembly GCF_000164805.1). Taxonomy (NCBI): domain Eukaryota; kingdom Metazoa; phylum Chordata; class Mammalia; order Primates; family Tarsiidae; genus Carlito; species Carlito syrichta. Next base: position 304,130 of record NW_007249896.1, on the reverse strand, counting down.
ATTCAAAAATAATTATATATTTAGGGAAAGTTAGAAAGCTTGTATTTGTGTCAAGGGCTTGACAATTGAAGAAGGGTGCAAATTTGATCCTTATTACCACAGAGTACACATACTCTGAAAAAGAAACTGGATCAGACAAGACCAACAAATATATTAAGCTTCTTCCTTAGGCTGATCCTTGGTACAGAGATATTCTACAACAATTTTTTAAAAGGCATATCCAAAAGAGGAAGGAGATTTTTTATTCCAGAGTTATCACATTATTACATTTAGTGGCAAAGCATGGTGGTCACTCCTGTAATTTTAGGCATTTTGGAGAATGAGATAGGAGGATTGCCTAAGGGTGGAAAACAGCAACAGTCCTTGTTTCTACAAAGAGACAGAGAGAGAGAGAGAGAGAGAGAGAGAGAGAGAGAGAGAGAGAGAGAGAGAGAGGGAAGGGAAGGGAAGGGAAGGGGAGGATAGAAGATGAGGAGAGAGAAAGAAGGAAAGGAAAGAAAGAAAAAAGGAAGAAAGAAGGAAAGGAAAGAAAGAAAAAAAAAGGAAGAAAAAGAATGAAAAATAAAAGCACATATTAGGGAAGAAAGAGAATCTGATTCCAGAGTTATGGTATAAGGTTCAAATGGGGAAAAATTACCCATTAAAAGGAACAAAATGAGTGGACAGAAAATACATCTGTGAAAGTCCAGACATCAGAATCACAAACAATTAAAACAACTGACTATAAAATAATCAAAGAACCAAGGAAAGACAGAAAAACAATATATAAAAGTGACAATGTCAATAAACAGATAACTCTTAAAAAGTAAAGAAACTGTAGCACTAAGAAGTAAAGTATCTAAAATAAAAAACTGCATTGGAGGGGTTCCAATGAGATTTAAACAAATAAAACAGAAGATTAAAGACTTTGATGTTAGGACAATTAAAATCAAGTCCGAGGAACATCAATCAAGCAGACTAACATGCCTTTTGTAAGAATACCCAAAGGAGGAGAGAGAGAGAAAAGGGAAAAAAAAGGATACTTAAAGAAACAATGGCTGAAAACTCTTAAAATTTGTTTAAATACAGAATCTATAAATCTAAAAAGCTGAAGTAAGATAATCTCTCCAAGAAAAACAGAAATGAAAGAGGAGATGTTACTAAGGTTAAAAAAAAAAATCATAAACTGACTAAAGAAGAAACAAAAAAAACATTTTGTAAGTGTTGTCTTCTCTTCAATAATTTTAAAAAATTTAAGAAGGATTGGTACAATTATTTATTTATTTATTTATTTTTGAGTTGGAGTCTCACTCTGTTGCCCAGACTGGAGTGCAGTGGCCGCTCCCGGCCACTGCAGCCTCGACCTGTTGGGCTCCGGTGATCCTTCCGCTTCAGCCTTCCAAGTAACTGGAACTACAGGTGCGTGCTACCACACCTGACTAATTTTTGATTTACTGTAGAGATGAGGTCTCGCCAAGTTGCCCAAGCGGGTCTCAAACCTGTGGGCTCAGGCAATCGACTCACCTCAGCCTTCCAAAGCGCAGGATTACAGGCTGAGCCTCCAAGCCCAGCTTTATTTTTTATTTTAAAGGTGTAGGGTACAATTCAGGGTAAGGTACATATGTCATCATTGTACAGGTAAAGTTTAGGTACCATTATTGGTATCATGTGCCCCCCTACCTTCCCCTGGCAGTGTCCCACTACTGTTAATCTCTTTCTTATAGTATTATGATAAATGTTCAGGGTCTGTTTATGAGTGAGTACATGTAGTACTCATATCTTTGTTTCTGTGACAAATCACCAAGTATTAAAGACTCTAAGTCCATACAAGTTGCTGCAAAGTTCACAATTTTGGTTTCTTTAAGGCAGCATAATATTCCATCATTTCAATATACCACATTTTCTTTACCCAGTCCATTTTTGATGGGCAGCAAGGTTGGTTCCATGTTTTTGCTATTGTGAATAATGCTGCAATAAACATGCACATGCAGGCATTTTTAAAAAATAAAGTGATTTTAGTTCCTCCAGGTATATTCCCAGAAGGCAGATTGCCAGGTTTTATGGAAAGTTGATTTTTAGATCTTTTAGGGGTCACCACAATGCTTTCCACAGAGGTTGTACTAGTTTACAATCCCACCAATAGTGAAGTGTTCTCTTTCCCCATATCCTCTCCAAGATCTATTGTTTTTTGAGTTATTGAGCACGGCCATTCTGACTGGAGTTAGATGGTATCTCAGTGTGGTTTTAATTTGCATTTCTTTGATGATTAGTGAGGCTGAGCATATTTTTCATGTATCTGTTGGTTGCTCATATGTCTTCTTTTGAGAAGTATTCATATATTTTGCCCATATTTTAATAGGTTCATTTGCTTTTTTTCCTTTCAGCACATTGAGATCCTTGTAGACCCTGGAAGATTAGGTCTTTGTCAGATTTAGTTGGCAAATATTTTTTCCCAGTCTGTGGGCTTCTCTTCGCTCTCCTGATGGTTTCTTTTGCTTTGCGGAAACTTTCAGTTTGATGAGGTCCCATTTATCTATCTTATCTTTTATGGCATTCACTTTTGGAGAGTTGATAGGAAATTGGTTACCTATCCAAATTTCTGTAAGTGTTTTTCCTAAATTTTCTTCTAGGATTCCTTAGTTTGAGGTGTTATATTCAGGTCTTTTATCCATTTAGATTTGGTTTTTGTGTATGGTGGTAGGTAGGGGTCCTGTTTCAGTCTCCTGCATGGGGTCAGCCAGTTTTTCCAGCACCATTTACTGAACAGGTTCTCCTCCCATCAGAGGTTGTTGGTGGAGGATTTGTCAAAGATGAGTTGATTGAGAAATTGAGGTTTTGCTTTCCCAATCTACCTTGTTCCATTGGTCTATATTCGTGTTCTTGTACCAATACCAGACTGTTTTGATTATTGTAGTTTTATAGTGGAGTATGGAGTCTGGAAATGTGATACTTCCCACTTTGTCCCTATAGCTAAAGAATGTATGAGCTATTCATGGTCTTTTATTTTTTTATATGAATTTCTGTATTTTTATTTCTATGTCTGTGAAGAATTATGTTGGTAACTTAATGAGTATTGCAGTAAATCTGTAGCTTGCCTTTGGTAGAATGGACATTTAACAATGTTGATTCTTTCAATTCATGAGCATAAAATATTTTTCCATTTTGTGTCTTCTTTGATTTATTTGAGCAGTGTTTCATAGTTTTCATTGTAAAGGTCTTTCACTTCTCTGGATAAGAAGATGACAAGGTATTTCATTTTTTTGTGAATATTGTGAATGGGACTGTGATTTTCATTTGGGCTTCTGTCTACTTGTTGTTGTTGTTGTTGTTGTAGAGAAATGCAACTGTCTTTGACCTGTTTACTTTATACATTGAGACTTTTCCAAAGTCCTTTATCTGTGCAAAGTGGTTGCTGACAGATTCTCTTGGGTTTTCATGGTATAAAATCATATCATCAGCAAAGAGAGATAACTTAACTTCCTCTCTTCCTATTTGGATAGCCCTGATTTCCTCATCTTGTCTGATAGCTCTGGCTAGGACTTCCAAGACTATGCTGAACAGGAGGGTTGAGAGTGGGCAGCCTTGTCTTGTTCCAATTTCTGTCTGTTTAGCAATATGTTGACAGTGGATTTATCATAGATGGCTCTTACTATTTTGAGGTATGTTCCCTCTATGCTTAGGTGTTCAAGGGTTTTTATCAAGAAAGATGTTGGATCTTGTCAAAAGCTTTTTCTGCATCTAATAATTCAATCATGTGGTTCTTGTTTTTTCATCTGTTGCTGTATTCAATTATTTTTATGGTTTTGTAGATGTTGAACCAGTCCTGTATCTAGGGGATGAAACCTATTTTGTTATGGTGGATGATTTTTCTGATATGTTGTATCTGGTTTGCTAGAGTCTTGTTGAGAAATTTTACATCTATGTTCTTCAGAGATATTGGCCTGTAGTTCTCTTTCTTTGTTGGATCTTTACTTGGTGTGGTAATCAATGTGATATTAGCCTCATAAAATTATTTGGGCAGAGTGCTATCTTTCTCAATTGTGTGAAATACTTTCAGTGGGTTTGGAATCAAGTCTTCCTTGCATGTTTTGTAGAAATCTGTTGGAAATCCATCTGGTCCAGGGCTTTTTTTCTGTAGGTAATGTTTTTCATCATTGAAGTCAATTTCCTGGGTTGTTATTGGTATATTTAAGGTATCAATTTCTTTTTGCTTCAACCTTAGGAGGCTATGTTATGTCAGAATGTGCTCTATTTCATTTAGGCTTACAAATTTGATCCCATCAAAGTGTACATGGAAATCTCTGATAATCTTTTGTATTTCTTTGGAGTCAGTTGTGACTTGATCTTTTGCATTTCTTATTGTGTTTATTTGGGATATTTCCCTCTTTTTCTTGCTCAGTCTAGCTATGGGTCCATCTTATTTATTCTTTTAAGAAACAGTTTTTTCTTTCATTAATTTTTTTATGTGATATTTTTGTCTTCTATGTCCCTTATTTGGGCTTTTATTTTGGTGATTTGGATTCTTCTGCTGAAGTTAAGGTTTTGATAGTCTTGCTTTTCCAACTCCCTTAGGTGGTTTGTGATCTTGTGATCTTTCCATTTTCTTCATGTGTGTTCATAGAGATGGGAATTCCCCTTTTATTACTGTTTTCATGGCATCCCAGAGGTTTTGGTAAGATGTTTCTTCATTTTCATTTGTTTCCAGAAATCTTATAATTTCTATTTTGATTTTTGTGTTGACCCTGGAGTTTTTCAGAATCATGTTGTTTAGTGTCCATGTCTTTGTGAGTTTTGGGGGAACTTTGTTGGTGTTGATATTTATTTTTACTCCACTGTTGTGTCAGAAGGTGCATGGCAGTATTTTGATCTTATGAAATTTGTTTATGCTTGATTTATGGCTGAAGATGTAGATGATCTTGAAGATTTATGGCTGAAGATGTAGATGATCTTGAAGTACATTCCATATGGTGAAAAGTAGAATTTATATTCCATTGTTGTTGGGTGGAGTGTTTTGTAGATAATATTAAGTCCATTTGATCAAGCGTCACATTGAGGTTCTGGATCTCCTTGTTGATTCTTTGGCTTGATGATCTATCTTAGGTTAGGTAGTGTTAGAGTCACTATCTTTTTTTAATTTGCCTAGTAGCTACTTTATAAATACTGGTGCTTCCATGTTGGATGCATATATGCTTAAGATGGATATTTCTTGTTGATGAACTGAAACCTTCATCATTATGTAGTGTAGTGTCCTTCAGTATCTTTTAAAATTTTTGATAGTTTAAAGTTTATTTTGTTTGATGTTAAAATTTTGGCTCCTACTTTCTTTTGTGTTATGTTTGCTGGAAAATTTGTTTTCCATTCTCTAACTTTGAGTCTCTGAATGTTCATTTGGTGAAATGAACAAAATAGGCTTCATTTCATTTTGGTGGAGACACATTTTCAGATGTGTCTCCTGGAGACAGTATATTGCTGTATCTTCTTTTAAAAAACCAGTTTGCCATTCTATGTCTTCTCATTAGTGCATTTAGTCCATTCACATTCAGGCTGGTTATTGAAATGTGAGCATTTATCTCTGTCATGAGGATCTTATAACTTTTGTTGTAGTTAGTTTGTTGGTTTTATTTTAATTTTTGGATTGATATATGTGTGTGTTTTTAATCATGCAGTCTTGATGCATGTTTTCTTGGTTTTTTATTTTATTGTATTATTGGGAGGAATGTGGTTGTTCTTTTTTCTTTCTTTCTTCTGTGGTTAATACCTTCTTAAGTGTTGCTTGTTGAGCTGGTCTGGAGGCAGCATAAAATCTTAGGGATTGAATGTCTGAGAAGGATTTTAATACTACATTACTGATGAAGCTTAGCTTAGTTGGGTAGGAAATCCTTGGTTGGGATTGTGTTTCTTTGAATATTTTGAATATGGACTCCAGTCTCTTGTAGACTGTAGTGTTTCTGTAGATAAGTCTGCTGCTATTCTAAATTATCTTCCCCAGTAGGTAGTTTGACCTTTCTCTTTTACTGCCTTTAGGGTTTTTTCTTTTATTCCTACTTTGTGCAAGCTAATTGCTATGTATCTAGGAGTTGTTCTTCTCATTTAATGTCTTGCAGGGGTTCTCTGAATCTCTTGGGTTTGGTTAGTCACATCTCTGAAGAGATGTGGGAAATTTTCTTGGATGACCTCATGGAATGATTGTTCTAGACTGCTCTCATTCTTCTTATATTCTTCGGGGATACGTATGAGTCATAAGTTCAGTCTCTTAATATAATCTGACATCTCTTGAAGGCTGTGTTCTGCATTTTTAAGCTTCCTATTCTATGTTTTTAACAAGTTGGGTCAGTTCTAGATTTAATCTTCAAGCTCTGAGAGTTTTTCTTTTGTCTGGTTAATTCTACTTCCCATGCTTGTCAACTTATTATGTATTTCATTTACTGTATTATTTATAATTTACATATCAGTAATGAATTCTTTCATGTTTTTGTCTTGCTTTTCTTGGTTCTTTTTAATCTCATTTCAACCATTCCATGGTCTCTGCATTTGTATTCTGAGACCAGTTGATCTGGGTGTGCTTTTCATTGTGTTCTGAATTCTGTATATTTGTGGACTATCCTCTTTGGACTATGTGTGGTGTCTGTGTTTCTTCTTTGATTTCTCTTCATTTGTGATGGGTTTTTCTTTTTTTTTCCATTGCTCAGTGATAAATGGAGTACTTTTCACCTCTTTTTACTCAACCCCTTAGTTTTCTTTTGGTAAACTCCCAAGACTATTTCAGTTTTGAAGCCAGGTTGAAGGTGGGGAGCTGTGTTTTTCCCTTGCAGATTTGAGATTTAATGAGTTGTGTTAAGGGGTTGCTAAGAATCAAAAGTTGACTATAGATCACAATGTTTGCTGATTGATGTGTGGGCCCCTGGTGTCCACTTCCCACCACCTCACTGTACGTATGGCCATGCAATGGGAATGTATATATCTCCCCTCATTACAAAATAACATGAGGAAAAGAAAAGGAAGTAAGAAAGAGAGAATAGAAAACAGATGACAATGAAGAGAATGAAGGAAAGAAAGAAAAAGATACACACTGACAAAGAGACAGACAAGCAAAAACAGAGAAAATAGAAAGAGAAAGAAAAACAAAACAAAAACAAACAACAACAAAAACACCGAAGAAACTAAAACCAATAATATGAGGAGATTTTCCTTATATCCCGTATTGAAAATAATGAAGGAGAGGGGGTAAAACAATGAAACACCCACTCTCAACAAGCTGAATTTTATAAATGAAGGTAGAATCATTCACACATACAAAAAAAATTGTAATCCTTCACCATCCTCTTGTGGCAGCTTCTGAGTCTTTGGGTTTCTTGTAGGTGTGACCCAAGGACTGTTTCTCTCAGCTAGCAGCAGACGGGAGGGGTTTTTGACTTCTAAATCTGCCTCCTATTCAACCTGTGTGGTTGGGAGGAGGCTGCAGCTGATCCATCTAGGTTTTGCTGTTTCCTTGTGTGCTGATGGGCCGTTACCCACCTGAATCACATGTCTTGTGAATCAGTGGGAAAAGGGTGTTGGGTCATTTAAAACCTTATCCCAACTCATACACTGTGAGCTGAGGCTGAATTCTTCGGTTACAGACACAAACCATAAATGCTTCAAATGTGTGCCTCTGTTCACCCTGTGCCATTGGGGTAAGCTGTGAACTGCCCCCAACTGATCCTCCAATGTTCTTCAGTTGCAACTGCAGACCAAAAATCCTTCATTTGAGGGATGGGCCACGTGAGTCTTCTCAGCTGGGACTCGAGATGGGTTTTTCTCATAGTTTCCACTGCCAGTGTCTGATCTGGTGCCAAAGGGTGCAGTGGCAGGGGGTGCCAGGAGCGGATGATCTTTGCCTTTTTATTTCCTTTTATTCCTGGGAAGTGCTGCAGAGATGGTGCCTGTCTCTGGGCCATAAAGGGTGCTGGGGGCCAATCAGCCACACAGGGCAGCCACCTAAGTGGGAGAGCTCAGACTGCTCATTCCCATGTCTTCACTCAACTGGACACTTACACACCTGTTTGCCAATACCTTAGCATGAATACTCATTTCTGCATCTGCTCATTTATGTGGCGGCTCACACACTCCCACCACCTCTGCTGCCATCTTGAAATCAGTTCCTGTAAAGAGTCTTTAAAAATAAAAACATTGAAATGATTTTAGAAGTTTCTGCACATCAACACTCTTGGATGAGACTAATTCATGAACTCTCATTTTCAAATGTACCTCTTAAATTGCAGTGTTGTTTATTTGGAATGTTCCTTGTAATTTTAAAAAACCTTTTGCAAGATTTTGCTATTTCTATAAACATTTGCTGTTTCTAGGACCTAATACTTTATGCATGTATAAGGAGGAAAATACTAAGTTTTTTTATAAAGTAATAATCCCATCTTTACCTTGAATTTTGGCTTTGACTCTCAAATACTCTTGGCCAATAATTTGTATCTACCTAAATATGCAAGAAAAAACAACAACAACAACAACAAAGAAGTAGAACACAAAAATCCCTGTAAATTTTCAGAAGGCAAAATTTGTACCCCCTGCAATATTGCTATATACTACCAGCTTCTGTCTGACACAGGCCTGTAACTTGATGCAAGCCAATTAATTATATGATCTAATTTAATCCTGAAACCAGTCCAGTTTTTTCATTACTACCAAACCCAGTTTTGATCAACATTTTCTTTTTCTTTTTTTTTTTTTTTGAGTTAGAGTCTCATTCTGTCACGCAGACTGGAGTGCAGTGACCGCTCCCGGCCACTGCAGCCTCGACCTGCTGGGCTCCGGCAATCCTTCTGCCTCAGCCTTCCAAGTAGCTGGAACTACAGGCACATGCTACTATGCCCGGCTAATTTTTTATTTATTGTAGAGATGAGGTCTTGCCAAATTGCCCAAGCGGGTCTCGAACCCATGGGCTCAGGCAATCCACTTACCTCAGCTTCCCAAAGCGCTGGGATTACAGGCTGAGCCACCGATCCCGGCAACATTTTCTTTAAACACAGTTTGAGAGCTCAAAATAACAGTCCATGGGACTTCAGAGCCTAAAGGAGAACTTACTAGTATGATCCTCAGTTGCTAAGATAAAGCAAAGGACACAGTAGTTCTGATGGGTGCCTTGCTTGATCACTCAGTAACCCTGGGAGTTGCTAGAAACTCTACTTCAGATTCCACTTTTGACACTTTCTGTTAAATAAAAAACCTTAGGCAACTTATGTTTAACAGAGTTTAATCAAGCAAAAGACAATTCATCAGTCAAAAAGTCCCCCAAATCAGAGCAGATTCAGAAAGACTCCGATGAAGCCACGTGACAGAAAAAGATTTGTGGACAGAGAAAGTGATACACAGAAATGGAAGAGAGGTTCAGAAACAGCTGGATTAGTTACAGCTTGACATTTGCCTTATTTGAACCTGGTTTGAATAGTTGGCTGGCTTTTACTGACTGAGATTTGATGACTGGCACAAGAGTAACTAACATTCTGTTTATACATCCAGTTAGGTTACAGTTCGCTGTGTATGAAGAAACATTTAGTGTAAACTTAAAATGTGTAAGAAAGCAGGTTTAGGCTAAACTTTTAAACAGTGTTAAATACACACCTTAAAAAACCTTGCTAGTCTTTAAAAAATATTTTATTAATAAAATATTTGATCAGAAAAGTACCAAAGCATCAAGGAAAGAATACAGAGAAAACAATCCACCGGTCGATTAAATTGAAATAACTTGAGAACAAAAGTAGTTTAAAGAAATGTATGGTTTTTGCACACGCAACATTTAATTTAAAAGAAGTTGGAAAGTCTCAGAAGCTGCCTCAGAACCAAGAATTTTTAACTTTATCTTACTATTTCTTTCCAAAACACAGGGTAAATTTATATCTGAAATTTTTTTCTAAGGAAGTATCCTTTTAAAGAAATGCAATTGTCTTAAGATTCCCTCCCTAGAAATCTCATCAAATAACCAGAAAAGATTCACCAATGAAAAAGAGAAGAAATTAGGAGCCATCACCATGCCCAGATGAACATTGTATCTATTTTTCTAAGGGATAAACTGGATGACTTTATCTGCATAATAAGATAACCTTTGTTTGCATTGTATTTCCAACACTTGCCTTTCTAAACTTTACAGTTCCATTCAATTTCCAAAATGAATCTTTTGTAAAATAAATTCAGCCTCTGGGGTTTATTCACTTTTACAAAAAGTTATTTACTAAACTCTCTAAAGTTGCCTACGCCCTCCCATTTTATTTTTCCCTATAATGATGGTCTTTAAGTCTTGGCCATCTGGCACCTCTTTGAGTCCCATATTTTATATAGCTCCCATGTTTATGTGCATTAATGAATTTGTATGCTTTATCTCTTATTAATTTGTTTATTGTTATTTCAGCAAAACCTTTAGAAGATGATGAGAAGACTTCCTTCTTCTCCTACAAAAACTATAAACACAGACCATAAAAAGTCAAATATTTGGTTTTTTCACCCTTATAAAAATTATACACACAGACCATGAAAAAGAATTAAGTTGTGTGAGGAGGTGATTGTTAGTTTTATTTTTTGTTTTAATTAATATTAGCTGGTACTTAAATATATTTCTTTGTTCTCATTGTTTTTATTTATACAGTTACCTTTTTAATGTATATTTTGGTTTGGGGTTACATGTGTAGGTTTGTTACATAGAAATACTGTATGATAGTGAGGCTCAAGCTTCTATTGAGCCCATCACCCACATAGTAGTCATAGAATCCAATGTATAGATTTCAGCCCTTACCTTACCTTCCTCTATCTTCCCTTTAGGAGTGTCCTTTGTGTCTATTGTTCTCTTCATTGTGCCCATGTACCTACAGTGTTAAGCTCTCACTTTGCTGGGGAGAACATAAGGTATTCAATTATCTGTTTCTGTGATAATTTGCTCAAGAAGATAGTGTCTAGCTGCATCCATGTTGCTGCAAAGAACATGACTTTGTTCCTTATATGGCTTTATAGTATTCTATCATGCATATGTACATTGTTTTGATCCACTCCATCACTAATGGGCATATTGTTTTAATCCACTCCATCACTGATGGGCACCTAGTTTGGTTATATGCTTTTATACATGTGCGTGTCAATGTCTTTTGGTAGAGTTTTTTGTGCTCCTTTAGGTACATACTCAGTAAAGAGATTGGTGAGTTGAGAGATGAGTCTATTTTTAGTTTTTGAGATATTTCCAAACTGCTTTCTACAGTGGTTAAACTACTTTGCATTCCCACCAACCATTTAGAAGTGCTCCCTTTTCTCTGCATCCTTGACAAAATCTGTTGTTTTTTTGAATCTTTAATAACAGCCTTATTGCAATGAAATGTTATATCATTGTAGCTTTGATTTGAATTTCTCTGATGATTAGTAATGTTGAACATTTATTCATATGTTTATTGGCTGCATGTATGTTGTCCTTTGAGAGGTGTCAGTTAATATCCTTTGTCCACTTTTTAATGGGCTTATTTGTTATTTTCCTGTTGATTCATTTGAGTTCTTCGTAGATTCTGGATATTAGATCTTTGCCAGATGCACACTTTGCAAATAATTTTTCCCAATCTGGAAGCTGTCTTTTAACTTGGTTGACTTTTTTTTTGTACTGTGTAGAAGCTCTTCAGTTTGATCGGATCTTACTTTGTCTTTTACTGCTTTTTCCTTTGAGAAAAACCAATGTACAGAAGAGTGCTTTCTATGCTTTTTTCTAAAATGTTTATAGTTGGTGTTCATATGTTCAAGCTGCTAATTCATCTTATATTAATTTTGTATATGTTGAAAGAAAGGGATCCAGCTTTAGTCTTTTGCACATGTTTAACCAATTTTCCAAGCACCATTGCTAAATAGGGAATTCTTTTCCCAGAGATTGTATTTTGTCAGTTTTATTTAGGTGAGATTTGTATGCAATTGGTTTTATTTCTGGATTCTTAATTCTGTTCCATTGGACTACGTGTCTATTTTATACTAGCACTATATTGTTTTTTACTGTTGCCCCATACTTAAGTTTAAAGTCTGGTCGTGTGATGCCTCTAGCTTTGTTCTTTTTTGCTTAGGATTGTTTTGGTAATTTGGGCTCTTTTTGACTTCCACATAAATTTAAGTAATTTTTATTCTAGATTTGTGAAAAATGATGCTGATAATTTGATAGTGATCACATTATTTCTGTACACTGCTTTGGGTAGTATGGATATCTTATTTTTCCATTTTTTTAATGTCATCTTTGATTTCTTTCAGGAGTGTTTTGTAATTCTCATTTCGGAGGTCTTTTGTCTTTTTGGTTAGATGTATTCTGAGGCATTTGGTTTTTCTGTGGCTGTTGTAAATGAGGTTGTGTTTCTGATTTGGTTCTCAGATTGAATGCTGTTGGTTGTAGGAAGACCACTGATTTTAAGTGTTTTAATTTTTATTCTGAGACTTTACTGAAGTCGTTTATGAGTGCTAGAAGTTTTTTGGTGGACTATTTAGGTTTCTGTAGATATAAAATCATATTATCTGTGAAGAGAGATAATTTAACATCCTCTTTACCAATTTGAGTGTATTTGATTTCTTTCTGTCACTTGGTTGCTCTTTCTAGAAATTCTAGTACTATATTGAATTGAAGTGGTGAGAGTGGGTACTCTTGGCTTGTTCTAGTTGTTAAAAAGAATAATTTCACCTTCTGCCCATTAAATATTATATTGTGTTTCTCATAAATGGCACTGATTATTTTGAGGAATGTTCCTTTGAAGCCTAGGTGGTTGAGGGCTTTTATCATAAAGGGATGTTGGATTTTACCAAATGCTTGATCTGCATCTATTGAGATAATCATGTGGTCTTTGATTTTACTTCCATTTATGTGGTAAATTATGTTTTATTGATTTGTGTATGTTGAGCCAGTCTTGCATCCTGAGAATAAATCCCATCTGATTGTGATGCATAATTTTTTGATGGGTGCAACTTCCTAGAGTTTGGTTGAGAATATTTGTATCTATGTTTGTCGGAAAAATAGACCTGTAGTTTTCTTTCTTAGATGTATCTTTACCTCTTTTTTTTTTTTTTGGTATTAGAATGATGATGGCAGGGGAAGTCTTTCCTGCTCAATTTTTAAAAGTAATTTCAGTAGTTTTGGTATCAGCTCTTCCTTGTATATCTAGCAGAATTCAGCTAGAATGCCATCAAATCCCAGACTTTCTTTGGTAGATAAGTTTTCTTTTAAATTATTGATTCAATTTCATGACTCATTATTGGTCTATTCAGAGTTTTAATTTAACCCTGTTCCAATCTTGAGAGGTTGTGTAATTCCAGGAATTTAGACATTTTCTCTAAATTTTCTTATTTGCACCCACACATATGTCTATAGTAATCATTGATGATGCTTTGTATCCCCTCTAGGTTGATTGGGATGTTATATTTTTTTTATTTCTGAGAATATTTATTTAGATTTTCTTTCTCCTTTTTGTTAACTAGGCCAAGGGTCTGTTGATCTTGTTTATTCAGTCAAAGAAACAGCTTTTTGACTCATTTATATTTGATATGTTTGTTTTTTTTTTCTTTTTGGTCTCAAAGACTTTTTTTTTTTTAAGTTGGAACCTCATTCTGTCACCCAGGCTGGAGAACAGTGGCATAATTCTGGATACCACAACCTTGACCTACTCAGTCTTCCAAGAAGCTGGGATTGCAGTTATGTGCCACCTTGCCATATTGCTCAGGCTGGTCTCGAACTGCTAGACTCAGGCAATTCTTTTGTTTCCACCTATCTAAGTGCTAAAATTAAAGGCATGAGTCACTACATCCAGTTCAATTGTAATTATTTCTGCTCTTTTTTGATTATTTATTTTCATCTGTTAGCAATGGTTTTAATTTATTCCTGTCTTTCTATTTCCCATAAGTGATATGTTAGATTGGTAACAAAATCTTTCTGTTTTTATGATGTGGATTTGCAGTGCAACAAATTTCCCTTCAACACTTCTTTTGCAGAATCCCAAGTTTTGCTATGTTGTGTCTTTGTTTTCATTTGTTTCAAATACTTTTTAAAAAATTTCTACTATGATTTTGTTGTTTATCCTAAAATCTTTCAGGAGAAACTTTAAAAAAAGTCCATGATTTTTTGTGTTTTTGAGGATTTCTCTTGGTGTTAATTTCTAGGTTTATTCTGCATTGGTCAGAAAAGATGCTTGGAATAACTTCAATTTTTTGAGGTTCATTTAAGTTTATTTATGACCAAGTATGTGGCTGATCTTGGAGTATAATCTGTGCATGGATAAGAATGTATATTCTGTAGATGTTAGATTAAGTGTTCTGAATATGTCTGTTACATACAATTGGTTTGGAGTGTTAAATCTTTCACTATTATGGTGTGATTGTCTATGTCTTCGCTTAGATTAAATAGAAATTATTTTATAAATTGAGGTTGTCTTATGTTGGATATGTATATGTTTAAAATAGAAAATCCTTGCTGTTGGATTGAACACTTTATCATTATGTAGTGCTTTTCATTGTGCTTTTTTATGTTTATCAGCTTAAAGTCTGTTTAATCTGATATAAGAATAGTGACCCCTGCTCTCTTTTGTTTTCCATTTGCAAGATAGATCTTTGTCTATCCCTTTACCTTGAGCCTGTTGTCATTGGAGGTGAGATGTGTCTCCTAGAGACAGAAAAATCATGGGTCTTATTTTTAAATCCAGTTTGCCACTCTTTGTCGTTTAAGTAGGATATTAATGCTGTTAACATTCAGGGTTACTACAGATATGTGAGGGCTTTTTCCTTTCATAGTGTTGCTGAATAGTTGTTTAGTGATCATAGCTTTGTGGGTAATTTATAAAAACAGAAAGATACAATCCCTAAATAAATTCTCAGACTTGAATCAGTTTATAGACTCATAATTCCTTAATGTAAGGAAGGTCATGTCTTCTTGAGTAAAAACTTTGGCACACTACCAAAAATATAGTGTTAATTTTTTCCATCCTTCCCCCAAGGGACCTATAGCCTTTTTCCAGGTTAAATGTGAATCAGTTAAAAGAAAATAATAAGAATTTGTATACATTATAGGACACTGGCTCTGAACTGACACTAATTTCTGAAAAGACTAAAGTCATCGTGGCTCAGCAGTCAGAGGAGGGGCTTATGGAGGTAAAATAATCAATGGAATTTTACCTCAAATCCATCTTACAGTAGGCCCAGAGATTCCCCAAATGAATCCTATGTTTATTTCCCCAGTGGCAGAATGCATAATCAGAACAGATACACACAGTTGCTGGAAGCATCCCCACATTGGTTACCTTATCTGTGAGTTGGTAGCTAGTATGGTAGGAAAGGCCAAGTGAAAACCATTAAAAAAGAATCAACCCTAGAAAGTAGTAATGCAAAAGCAAAGCCACTTCTTTGTGTAGACTGCATAGATTAGTGCCACTGTCAAGGACTTGAAAGATACAGATGGTGGTTGCCACCACATCCCCATTCAATTTTTTATTTGGTTTGTAAAGAAGAGAAATGGATCTTGAAGAAAGCATTAAATTATTATAAATGTAACTAGATCTTGACTCCAATTGCAGCTGCTCTATCCGTTGTGGTTTCACTACTTAGAGCCAGTTAAAATAATCTCTGGTAGCTGGGCTCGGTGGCTCAGCCTGTAATCCCTCACCTTGGGAGGCTGAGGTGAGTGAATTGCCTGAGCCCGCGGGTTTGAGACCTGCCTGGGTAACTTGGCGAGACCTCATCTCTACAATAAATCAAAAAATTAGCCGGCGTGGTAGCACGCACCTGTAGTTCCAGTTACTTGGAAGGCTGAGGTGGAAGGATCGCTGGAGCCCAGCAGGTCGAGGTTGCAGTGGCTGGGGGGGGGCCCC
>NW_007249896.1:245999-288170 GCF_000164805.1 Carlito syrichta | reverse complement strand
CACTGCACTCCAGTCTGGGTGACAGAGTGAGACTCCAACTCAAAATAAAATAAAATAAAATAAATAATAATCCCTGGTATCTAATATGCCACTATGGATCTGGCAAATGCTTTTGTCACATCCCTGTCCATAAGGGCCATCAAAAGTAGCTTGATTTCAGCTGGCAAGTTAAAAGATACACATTCATTGTATATCTCAGGAGCATATCAACTCTCCAATTCTATGTCATAATTCAGTTCCCAGGGATCTTAACTACACTTCCCTTCTACAAGATATCAAACTTTTTACATTGCACTGATGACATTATGCTGATTAAACCTAGTGAAGAAGTAGCAGCTACTTTAGACTTATTGGTAAGACATTTGCATGTCAGTAGGTGGGACATAAAGTCAACAAAAGTTCAAGAATCTTCTACTTCAGTAAAATTTCTAGGGGTCTTGTGGTGTGGGATATTTCAAAATACCACTTCTAAGATGAAGAATAAGTTGTTCCTGGTTTCTTACCTCAAATTCAAATATTGAAACCTAATCCCTAACATTATGGCATTTGGTTTATGTGGGGCTTTTTGTATTGCTGAATAAAATTGTATGTATTTACCATGTACAGCAAAATGTTTTAAATGTACATTGTGGAATGACTAAATCTAGCTAATTAACATAGTCTTGCCTCACATAGTTCTTATTTTTGTTTGAGAACACTTTACATCAATGTTCAACATTTTGCAAGAATACGTTGTATTGTTAACCGCCATCACCAAACTGTACAGTAAATCCCTTGAAATTACAGTTCTGACAACTAAGTTCATGAACTCATCCTAGAAAAAATGCTACAGGCCTCATTGCTGAGTATCACTAAGGTTACTTTCAATGTACTCCCTTTGGGAAGCTATGCACCAATGCCAGTGCCTAGTCTATCCTTCAAAGTCATGTTGGAACTCTTTTTCTGGACTAGCCATGAGAGTTGTTTTTGTATTACACTTGATATTCTGAATGTCATCCAACTGTCTTCCTTTCAATATTTCCTTTATCTTTTTGTAAAGAAAAAAAACCATTTGGGGCCAGATCAGATGAATGGGGGGGGTGTTCTAATACAGTTATTAGTTTTCAGGCTAAAACTCCCTTACCGATAGTGCTATGTGAGCTGGTGCATTACCATGATGCAAGATCTCCCTTGGGACCGTTTCTTCACCCACCTTTCTCATACCAAGATATTCAGTTGAGATTTTCCTGTTTCTCTATTGATGTTTATTTGGTCTGCTTCTCACAGTCAGTCAAAGATTTTGACACACAATTCAACAATTTTTTGTGATGTTTTTGTCAGTTCTGCTTGTTACAGACCATTCTGACCTCTCTTCAGCAGTGACACTTTCTGTTCCCTCAGAAAAACATTCATTTGTACACTGCCATTTTCTTCATGGCATTATCCCCATATACTTTTACTAACATGTCCCTGCTTCCACATCTATTTTTGCCAAGCTTAACAAGAAATTTAATGTTTGCTTATTGCTCTAATTCACACTCTGACATTCTCATGACAACACACAAAAACATGCAGTAACAATAATGAGCACCACTCAGCAAAACACTACTACATGTTGACACAAACACAGGTGTGACAGTGCTGCTAATGTAAGCTCATGGTGGCAAGTTCTTGAACTTAAATGTCAGACCTCATATTCTTTCTAATTGAAATTTTGTATTCTTTGACCACCATCTTACTCCCTGCCCTCAACAATTATTCCAAGCCCCAGTAAGAACTACTCTACTTTTTACTTCCATGAAATTAACATTTTTATATTTCACATATGGGTGAAATTATGTGATATTTGTCTTTCTGCATTAGGATTATTTCACATAATGTAATGCTCTCCAAATTCATTCACGTTGTGGCAAATGACAGTTTCTATTTTTGTGAGTATCATTTCATTTTTTATATACACCACATAAAAAATAATTTATCTATTGATAGAGCCTAATGGGAAAGTTTTTGAAAGTAAGGCCTTTGCAAATTTATTAACATATAAGGGCAGAACACTCAAAAAAGGGATCAGTGCTTACATAAAAAAGACTCCAGATAAATCCTTTGTCTCTTCCCCCATGTGAAGACAAAAAATAAACAGTCTCGTTGGACATCAAATCTGTCAACATTTTAAGCTTGGACTTCCCAGCATCTAGAACTGTGGGAAATATATTTATCCTGTATATAAGTTACTCAGCATATGGTATTTTGTTATAAGAGCATGAATGGACTTTTTCTACAACCTAAAAAAGGCACAATGCCTACTGGACCTCTGAATTTTTTCTAGGTAAGATACTTATCATTTGTTTGTGTTACTTCAGACCATTTACTACCCACAAAACCACTAATTTTGAGTGGAGCCTATAATAAGAGAAGACTTTGAAACAGGTACAGGCTTTTGTGCAAGGTGCTCTGCCACTTAGGCCATATGATCCAGTGGATTCAATGGTGATTGAAATGTCAGTGGCAGAAAAGTATGCCGTTTGAAGACTTTGGCAGGTCCTTCTAAGTGAATTACTATGAAAGTTCTTAGGATTTTGGAAGAAAACCCTACCATCTTCTGCAGATAATTACTATCTTTTTTTGAGAACCAGCTCTTGGCTTGGTCCTGGGTTTTAATTAGAGACTGAACACTTAACCATGTGTCACCAAGTTACCATCCTTACTGAGCCATATATTTTAAACTGAGTATTATCTCACCTACTGATCCAAACATTTGAGGGTGTACATCAACATACCATCATCAAATGGAAGTAGTATGTATGTGATAGCATACCAGCAGGTCCTGAAGGCACAAGTAAGTTACATGAAGAAATGGCCCAAGTGTCCATAGTTCCCACCTCCACTCCAATGCCTTCTTTCTCTCAGCCTGCACCTACAGCCTCATGGAGAGTTTCCTATGGTTAGTTGACAGAAGGAGAGAAAAAATGTACTTAGCTTATGAATTGGTTCTGTACTATACGCAGTCACCACCAAAAAGAAGGCAACTGTAACACTATAGCCCCTCTCTGGAACATCTTTAAAGAACAGCTGTGAAAATATATCCTCCAGTTAGACAGAACTTCTAGCAGTGCATTTGCTTTTTCACATGCTTGGTAGGAAAAAAGGCCACACATGCAGTTGTATACTGATTAATGGGCTCTGGCCAAAGGTTTGACTAGATGGTCAAAAACTTAGAAGAAATATCACTGAAAAAATAGTGAAATAGAAATTTAGGGAAGAGATAAGTGGCTAAAGGTATTTGACCTTGGAATAGGCAAATAATTTGAAAATATTTGTTTCATGTAAATTCTTATCAAAAGGTAACCTTAGCAGAGGAGGATTTTAATAAGCAAGTGGACAGGATGACCCATTCTGTGGATACTAGTTATTCTCTTTTCTCAACTGTCTGTCATCACCTGATGAACTCATAAACAAAGTGTCTATGGTGGCTAAGATGGAGGTTATGCAGTGGCTTAGTACTACAGACTTTCACTCACCAAGGCTGACATCACTATGGTCATTACTGAGTACTCAATCTAAAATCAACCAAGACCAACACTGAATCCCCAGTAAGGCACCATTCTCTGGCATGATCAGCAAGTTGGTTAAATTTGACTGTTTCTTCATAGAAGAGGCAGTATTTTATTCTTTCTGAATATGAATTTGCCTTCCCTGCATGCAGTGGTTTTGCAAAGACTACCATTCATAGATGTATAAAATATCTTATCTATTTTTACGGTATTTCACACAGCAGGGCTTCTGATGGAGGAACTTATTCCATAGCAAAGAAAGAGCAATGAGCCCATGTTCATAGAATTCACTGGTCTTACCACATTCCCCACCATCATGAAACAGTTAGTTTGGTAGAATTGTGGAATGGTCTTTTATATAATCAATTCCAGGACCAGCTAAGTAGATGTACCTATTAGGGCTGAGGCAAGATTCTCCAGAAGGCCATGTATTCTCTAAATTAGCATCCAATGCATGGTACTATTTCTCTCACTGGCAGAATTAATGACCACAGGAATCAAAGGGTGAAAATTTGAGTGGCACCACCTATTATTACCTCTCATATTATCCCTAGATCTACTAGCAAAATTGTTACTTTTCTGTTTCCATAAATTTATGGTTTGCAGGTCTAAAGGTTTTGGTGACAAAAGGAGAAATACTTTTATCAGAAAACCTAACAATGATTCTGTTAAATTGAAAGCCAAGATTGCCAACTGAAAGCTTTGTGATCCTCACACATGCCTCTGAATCAGCAGGCAAAGATGGGAGTTTTAACAGTGGTTGGAGTAACTGATTCTCACTACTAAGGATAAAGTGAACTGCTACTCCATAACGGAAGTAAGGGAAAGTATGTCTGAAATATAAAATATTATTTAGTGTATTTGTTAGTATTACTATGCCATGTAATTAAAAGTCAATGGAAGACTAAATTTAATCCTCTGCCACAGCTGGCAACTGAGAAACTCACCACACTAAGGCTATATATAACCAACAGAATTCTGTAGTGCTTATGTTAGTCCCCTGCCAGACTCAAATAAGAAGAAATTGTCTACACAAATGAGAAGGAACCAAAACAATAATTCTCTCAGTATGTAGAAAAAGAGTTCGCCAATACCCCCAAAAGACCACACCAGCTCTTCAGCAATGAACCTTAACAAAAATGTAACACTTAAAATTCCAGGCATAGAATTTAAAAGATTGATTATAAAATTGATCAGTGGACTTCAGGGGAAAATTGAAAACAAACATAAATACATTTTTAAAAAAATCAGAACATGAATGAAAAATTACCCAAACAGATAGACACCTTAAATTTAAAAAAAGCAATAGCAAAGCAAGCTGAAATTCTGGAAATGAAAGAATCATTTAGGAAAGTGCAAAATACAGTAGAAAATTTTAACAATACATCAGAAAAAGCAGAAGAAAGGATCACAGAACTGAAAGACAAGACTTTTGAATTAACTCAATCATACAGTCATAAAGAAAAAATAATCAAGAGAATGGAACAAATCTCCAAGCAATGTGGGCTTATATAAAATGTCCAAACCTCAGAATCATGGGTGTTCCTGAGAAAGAAGAGAAATCATCAAGTTTGGCAAACCGATGTGATGGAATATTGGAAGAAAATTTCCTGGCCTTGCCAGAGATCTAAACATTTAGATACAAGAAACCCAAAGAAACTCCAGAAAATTCATTGCAAAATGGTCATCCCCAAGGCATATAATCATCTGATCATGAAAAGTAACGTGAAGAAAATAATTTTAAGAGCTGCGAGACAAAAGCATCAAGTAACTTAAAAAGTAACCTCTCAGACTAACAGCAGAGTTCTCAGAAGAAATCCTCTTTGGTTTTTAGAAATGGAATCATTACTTGGAAATTCTAAAGTCATATATATATTACACAATTATCTTCCAAAGGAATTGTGCCACTTTACACATTCACTCACTTTCTTGTATTTCAACTTGGGAAGCTGTATTTAAGCAAGATCCACCTTGAGACTCTGAAAGGGATTCTTAATCTGTGGTTTGTGAACCCTTCTCAACTTTGATGTATGACTAAATATTCCATGGATGGAGTTCAGATATTTTATGAATCCTCTAAAATCAAATGCAAAATCGGACATGTGTATATGGGCGTTTTTCTATGAAGTAAATTCATAGTATTTATCAGCTTATTAAAGTATACTGTGAAACAAAAATGACTGGTCTAAGAAAATTACTTGAGTTCTTTGCTGGAAAATGTTAAATCCTAAAGCAACTTGGATAATTACGTATCCCCAGACACTATTTTCATTGATAGAGACATCTTCAACAAGATATATTTTATCTTGACCTCACAAAAAAAGACAAATCTCTTATAGGTTCACATCTCTTCCTTGTATGAGAAACAGTCTATTTTCTATTTCTATACATTTCAGGCTTGGCTTAAAAATATTATCTGTTTCCAGGTAATTTTTCTCATTACTCCTATTAGCTAAGAAGACTTTGCTGACCAAGTAGACACTTTGGAAATGTCTGATCTTAGTTTTCATGAGCATGCTACTGGTGGTAGGACAGTAAAGTATTGCGTTAGTCATTGTTGCCTAAGATCATTTGAAAATCTCCCAGTTTCCTAGATTTTGTACTGTGGAAGAGTAATATGCCAGAATAATGAAGGGGACTATCCTTACAAAATCAACCCAGCTCTTAGGCATCTCAAGACACCAGAAAGAGTGCCTAATTAAAGCAATATTTTTCTACTTCTACATTTTCTCTTAGACTCCACACTTTTGAAATCTCTGAGAACATGGATCCAGGGATTTTGTGTTTCTTATGTTCTGAACTACACACATAGAATGTTATTCCAAGTTCTTCTGTCTTTTGTCCTAGGCTAAACCCAACTGCTACTTTCAACTTTAGGAACATGCAAACTTTTACATGTTTTTATGTCCATATATTTTTTAAGATGTGTAGCATAATTCAGGGTTAGGTATATAAGTGGTCATCACACAGGTGAAGTTTGGGTCTCCCATGAGTCCTCACTTCACCTGGTTTAAGATCAGGTATTCTTATTCTTGTTATGTACTCGCTGTCCCTTGGTAGGAACCCAATACTGCCAATTTCATTCATGTAATATTATGATAAATGTTCAGGTTCTACTTATGAGTAAGAAGATGTGGTACCCAGTTCTTTGCTTCTGTGAGAGATCATTGAGTATGAATTCTACATCCATGCATTGCTGCAAAGTCCATAATTTTGTCCTTCTTTATAGCTGCATAATATTCTGTCATGTATATGTAGCACATTTATTTTATGCAGACCACTTTTGATGGGCAGCAAAGTAGGTTCCACGTTTTTGCTACTGTGAATAATACTGCAATAAACATGCATGTGCAGGTATCTTTTTAATAGAATGAGTTGAGTTCCTCTGGGTATATTCCCAGAAGGGGGATTGCTGGGTCATATGGAAGGTTGATTTTTAGATCGTTTTAGGAATTGCCACACTGTATTCCAGAGATTGTGCTAGTTTGCTCTTACATCAACAGTGTAGAAGCATTCCCTTTTTCCCCATATCCTCTCTAGCATCTGTTGCTTTTGAATTATTGATGATTGCTATCCTGACTGGAGTTAGGTGGTATCTCAGTGTGGTTTTAATTTGCATTTCTTTGATGATTAGTGAAACTGAGCATTTTTTCATGTATCTGTTGGCTGCTAGTATGTCTTCCTTTGAGAAGTATCTATTCATATATTTTGCCCACATTTTAATAGGGCTGCCTGTTTTTTGGTTTGTTTGTTTTGTTTTGTTTTTACCTTTTGGCACATTTGAGTTTCTTGTAGATCCTGCATGTTAGGTCTTTGTCTGATATAGAGTTGGCAAATATATTTTCCCATTCTATGGGCTATCTGTTCACTCTCCTGATGGTTTCTTTAGCTTTGTAGAAGGTTTTCATCTTGAGGTTCTGCTTGTCTATCTTATCTCTTATAGCACATATTTGGTATTTTGATCAGGAATTGTTTGCCAATTCCAGTTTCCCTAAGGGGGTCTCCTGTATCTTCTAAGATTCTTATAGTTTGAGGTTTTATGTTTAGGTCTTTTACCCATTTAGAGTTGACTTCTGCATATGGTGATAGGTAGGGGTCCTGTTTCAATCTTCTGCATGTGGTCAGTCAGTTTTCCCAGCACCATTTTTTGAATAGGTTATCTTCTCCCCAGTGGTAGTTGGTGGAGGATTTGTTGAAGATGAGTTGGTTGAGCAATTGAGGTTATCCTTCTGGAATCTCTATCCTGTTCCATTGGTCCATATGCCTGTTATTGTACCAATATCAGGCTGTTTGATTATTGTAGCCTTATAATACAGTATGACATGTGGGAGTGTGGTTCCGCTTGCTTTGTTGCTTCTGCTGAAAATTACTTTGGCTGTTCCTGGTAGTTTATGGTTCCATATAAATGTCTGTATTGTTGCTCCAGGTCTGAGGAGAATGATGTTGGCAATTTAATGTACATTATATTGAATCTGTAGATTGCCTTGGATAGGATGGACATCTTAACAATGTTGATTATTCCAATACATGAGTGTGAAATATTTTTCCATTTGTTTCTTCTTTGATTTCTCTGAACAGCATTTTGTAGTTTTCATAGTAAAAGTCTTTCACTTATTTGATTAAAATATGCCAATATATTTAATTTGTTTGTATGTGGGGGGCTATTGTGAATGGGACTGTGGTTTTTATTTGGTTATCTGTCTGTTTTTTGTTGATGTATATAAATGTGACTGTCTTTTTCCTGTTTATTTTATATTCTAGGACTTTGCCAAAGTCCTTTATGGGTGCAAGGAGATTTGGAGCAGATTCTCATTAGATTTCAAGGTATAGGATCATATCAGCAAAGAGGGATAACTTAACTTACTCTTTTCATTTTTGGATACCCAATTTCATTCTCTTGTCTGATTGCTCTAGATAGAACTTCCAACACTATGTTGAGCTGGGGGGAAGGGGGTGAGAGTAGCAGCCTTGTCTTGTTCTAGTTTTCATTGGAAATGCTTCCAATTTTTGTCCATTTAGCAACATGTTGGCTGTGAGTTTATCATAGGTGGCTCATACTGTTTGGAGGCATGATCCCTGTATGCCTAGGTGTTCAAGGGTTTTTATCAAAAAGGGATGCTGGATTTTGTTGAAAGTTTTTTCTGCATCTAATGATTCAATCACATGGTTCTTGTTTTTACATTTGTTTATGTATTTAATTACATTTATGATCTTGTGGATGTTGAACCAGTCTTGCATCCTAGCGATAAAGCCTACTTGGTTATGGTGGATGATATTTGAGATGTGTTGTTGAGTCTGATTTGCTAGAATCTTGTTGGGAATTTTTTCATCTAAGTTCATCAAAGATATTGGCCTGTAGCTCTCTTGCTTTCTTGTTGTATCTTTACCCAGTTTGGGTATCAGTGTGATGGTATCGTCATAAGATGATTTGGGGAGAATTTTGATTTCTCAATTGCCTGGAATACATTCAGTAGAATTGATATCAGCTCCATTTTGTATGTTTTGTAGAATTCCACTGAAAAGTCATCTGGTTCAGCATTTCTTTTTGTAGTTAGTTTTCTTATGATGGAGTCAATTTCCTGGGTTGTTATTGGCCTATTTAATGTCTCAATGTCTTCTGGTTTCAAACTTGGAAGGTTGCATGAATTCAGAAAGTCCTCCATTTCATTTAGGTTATTAAGTTTGTTTCCATACAGGTGTGCATAGTAATCTCCAACAATCTTTTGTATTTCTTTGGAGTCAGTTGTGACTTGAACTTTTGCATTTCTGAATGTGTTTATTTGGACATTTTTTTTTTTTTTTTTTTTACTTTTTCTTGGTCTTCCCTGGTAGGTAGTCTGACCCTTTTTTCTTGCTGCCTTTAGGATTTTTTCTTTTATACCTACTTTGTTTAGGTGAATTACTATGTGTCTAGGAGTTGTTCTCATTTGTGGTCTTACAGGGGTTCTCAAAATCTTTTGTGTTTGAATGATTACCTCATTGATGAGATGAAGGATGTTTTCTTGAATAATTTCATCAAATGTTTGTTCCAGGGTGGTCTCTGTCTCTCTTTCTACCTCAGGAAGTTCAATTACTCTAAGGTTCAGCTTCTTGAAATAATCACTCATCTCTTGAATGATTTGTTCTGTCTTTTTAAACTTCTTTTCTATGTTCTTGTCAGTTTGGGTTAGTTCTATATTTTGTTCCTCAAAATCTGAAAATCTTTCTTCTGCTTCGCTAATTCTGCTTCCCATGCTTATCAGTTTGTTTATTTCATTCACAGTATTCTTTACTGCTGTTGTCTCAGTTATCAACTCCTTCCTATTTTCCTCTTGTCTCTTCTCAATTCTTTTTATTATCTCAATTAATGTCTTGATATCTGGGTTTGTAGTTTTAGACCAGTCATTCTGGGGGCTCTTCATTGCTTGCATTCCAAAATGTTTTCTCAGTGTCTGACCTCTCAGGGATCTGTTTGAGACCCATATTCTTTTGGTTTTTCTTCATTTCTATGGATTTTCCTCCCCCACCACCTTTTTCCCCCTCTTCTTTAATTCTGTTGCTCTGGGATGGTGGGGTTGCTTTTACTTCTCTTTGCTCAGTCTCCTATTCTTCTTTATGTGGATCCTCTGGCTTTTTTCAATTCTGAAGCTGGAGTGTGGGTTGGGGGTGTCCTTTTTGCAGTTTTGAGATTTAATTCAGGGAGTAGCTGTGATTCAAAATCTATCTGCAGATCCCGGTATTCACTGACAGATGTATGGGCACCCTGGAACTCACTTCCCACTGCCTTTCAATCTGTCCATGCAGTGGGGGTATAGGTTTGCTCCCTGGAAGCAAATGAGGTTAAAAAAAAGGAAAATAATGAAAAAAGGAAGGAGGAGAGCAAGTGGAATGTGGAGAGAGAGAAGAGTAAGAGGGAAAACAGACAGATATACCAGATAACAAATGAAAAGAGACACAAAGACAGAAAAGAGTAAAACAAAACCTAAAACATAATCATACAAACACACAGTCCAACAAAAACCTGCCTATTGATGTACTCTTACCGTACACAAACAGGAAGTCTAAACAATAGGAAAAAAATGAGTAAAATAACTGAAACAAAACAAGTATGAAAACCTTATCAAGAAGAGAAAGAAAGAGAAAAAAAAACTAAAGCAGAAAACAAACAAAAATGTGCAAAACAAACAGAAAAAAAATTTTTAAATAAATAAAAAAAAGGACCCATCCTCATTCTGAGGCCATTCCTGTAAGTCCAACATCCTTTCAGCTCTGATCTCTAACCCTCCCTTCTGCTCTCAATGCAGCAGATAGGGTTGCTCACAGCTTGGGTCAGATATCCCAGACCTAATTTGGAAGGAGGGTGGATCAGATCTGGACTCACCCAGCTTGCTGCCTGTCAAGTTTCCCACTCAGATTGGACCTGTCTGTGTGCAATCCAGCATGGGGAAGGGGCTTTTCTTTCTTCCAGTTTGATGATATTACCTTATTTCCCACATTGGAGGCTGGCAGAGGTGGGTGGAACTGGGCGGGGCAATGCAGATCTCTGTCTGGTCCTGGGACAGAGAAAATGTCTGTGGCCAGAGTCTCCTCACCAGGCTTGGGGCTTCTCTCTGGCTCTCCCTGATCCTCTCTCTCCACTGATCAGATCCACAGTTGTTCCACTATAACAGGTGATGGTGTGAGCCAAGTGCCAGGCAATGAGAATCAACTGGATTCAGCAGGCTCTTCTCAGGAGTGTCCCCACCAACTACAGTAGATGATCTTGCACACCTGTGCTTCAATCTCAGAGCAGTAGGGGCTTTGCAGTCACCTTCTGATGGAGTTCCCGGGTGCATGAACCCAAACCTCCCCTCTGACAGACTTTCTCTGTCCCACCAGAGCACTCCTACTCATGCAGAAAGTCTTTAGGGACACTTGCTTTTGTGGAGACTCTCACAGTCTGACCTGTCTGGTCTCCATCTTAAGCTCCACTTCCCTATGTCAATTCTTAACACTTTTATTTAATGATTTCCTTTTGGTATTGGACACTTTTACTGTCTTCTGAAGAATTTATATTGTACTTCAAGTTACTTTACTTCTAGTGATTTTATGGCAAAATATTAAAGGATAAATTTTCTGGTGAAATTGTAGATTTTTAAATGGTTAACTTGATCAATCCACTAAATTTTTTATATGAGCTTCTATTAGCTATCTATTGTGGCCTAAAAATCTATTTTAATACTTAGTATTTTAAAACAATAATAACTATTTATTTTCTTACAATTGTGAACTTTGGGCAGGTCTTTTAAAGGATAGTTTTTCACTTCTCTACAGTTATTTGTCTAGAAAAGCTCAATGTTAGATGGAACATACAATATAGTCTTACTCTTATATTTGGTGCCTTAGCTAAGTTGGGTGAAATTCCTGGAGACTGCCTTGGTCTCTCTTTTCTGTTGTAGTCTTTAATCCTTTAGAACATTTTTTAAAAATAAATTTTTTCTCCAGCTGGGTATCATGACTTCTTTCTATGAAGGTTAACTTCCAAGAAAATAAATTTAGAAGCTACCTGGACTCAGACTGATTAGGTTCAAAACTGGTACAGAATTACTTCCACTGTATTATGTTGACCAAAAGAAGTGAAAATCCTATCTATTGTCAAGAAAATGATAAATCGACTCCACTTTTTGATTGGAGAAAAAGATGAGAGCAAATAAATAGAAATTCTTTTTACGGCAGAAATTTCACCATAGTTACTTCTCAGTTCAATAGATTGATGAAGGTAATCAGAGGGTAAGACATGGCTCTATTTTTTCTGTTTGAAGGAAAATGCCAAATATTATTCTTTAGCTCTTTGTGCCCTGAATTAAGAGAGTCAGTCATTTTAGTAGAGAAAAAATGCCATGTAAGTGTTTTAAAATCACAGAAAATCATTACAAATCATAATCCTTGGAGTATAAATGTTTTCAGTAGGTTTTAATGAATGTTCTGTGTAAAAAAGAAAGGTCACCAAATACATTTAAGAAACAAATGAATATTCCATTCTTACCCTTGGTGTTTACATCACAGATTAATATGTTAAATATTCTGTTAAATAATACAGTCAGAACAATAGCTGTGTAGTGTCAAACCCAGCATTTTCCGGGGTTTTTTTTTTTTTGACACACTTTTTTGTCTTGAGAAACCTGTTAATATCTCACAAGACACTACTGCTTGGAAAAGACTCTGATATAGGCATTGTTTCAACTGCATCAAGATGTCTAAGTAAATAAACTTTCTGTGACATGGTTAGATATTGCCTATATTTAAGTTTTGTTCTATACATGGAAAAAACAGTGACCAGATGGTTTTACTGTTCTATTAGTTTGTTTGGTGTTGTTTTATCCTTCTGGATCCTGTGTCTAAAATATTGTCAGCTTCTTATGGTCACTAATGGCCACCTGAAGTACTAATGTCACTTTTAATAGATATTTGGCAGTGCAAAAATACCATTAAAATACATGTATATTAGAAAAATACATATTAATAATTTTACTGTTATATAGGGTTATATGTAAAAAGGTGCAATCATTCATTTACACACACACACACACACACACACACACACACACACACACACACACATATACATACATACAGTGAAAGTGAGAGAGTCCAAAGTAGCTCTCAGTAATTTTATATTTATAAAATATTTATTAACTCATTCTGTTCCATTTTCTTCAAGCAGTTATCCCTGTTTCTGGGGACTATGTTTCACAGCTATTTTCTGAGCACTCAGTAGTATCAAAGGGAAAGAAGGAAAATTATATGAATACTAAATATCCAAGGGTTTGGAAAAGTAAGGACATAAGGAGAAAAGTGAGCAACAGTTCTAAAAGTAGATGACTATAGAAACTACAAGCAAAAGCTAGACACCAAGATCCAGAATTTGACAGCAGGATGTGTTGGGAAAGTGCAGGATCTCTTTACCAGTCAGGGTTCCTAATGGCAAACACAGAAAGCTACTTTGGCAATCATAGAAATAAAGGATTGGAAGACTGAAGAATTAGACCTGAAAAAACAGGCAAGTATATTTTTTAAAAAAGACAGGTGGCAGGAACTACAGACTAGAGTATACCACTTGAGCAGAATGATTAAGATGTTGCATCCACTGCTGCTTTCACCATTGAAACAAATTATAAGTTGTTCCTATGTTTTTGTATTATGCACAATGGTTTCTTACCCCGGACTTAAATTGTTAGAGTAATTGTCCATTAACTTTAACCACTGGACATAGATGGATTTTAAAGAAAGAACTAAAGGTTATCACTTGGATTCCAACTATATTTTCTTCTGCAGCCATTGAATAGTAGAAGTCAAAATCAATCACTTTAGTTTACATCATAACATCTTTTGTTTTGTTTTCTTATCTACCCAGTGACACAGAAAACATGATATATTCAGGTGCAGATTTTCTGTTCTAAATTAATGGGCTCATTATTATGGTGAAAGACTTTCTTATGTATTAAAACATTTTAAAACTAATTTATTAGGTGAAATTCATTTAAACAAATTAACTATTTAAAAAACTCGGACTCCATAGCATCTGGTGCATTTACAATATCATGCAAGTACCACCTCTATCTAGTTCAAAACATTTTTGTTGCTCCAAAGGAAAAAAACCCTTCCCCATTAAGCAGTTCCTCCTCATTCTTCCCTATTCCCAATCTTTGGCAACCACAATTTGTATTCTGTCTCTATGGATTTTTCTATTTTAAATATTTGATATAAATGGAATCATACAAAATGTGATCTTATATGCCTGGCTTCTAGCAATTTACTTTTGAGAAATTCATCTATATTGTATCTGATATAACTACTTAACACATTTATATGGCTAATATTTCTTCATGTGTACAGAACACAATTTGTTTTTCATTATTATGTTCATAGACATTTAGAATTTTTCCACATTTTGGCTATTGTAAATAGTGCTGCTATGAACATGCATTTACATGTACAGTTTGAGTACCTATTTTCAATTATTTTAACATATACCTAGAAGTGGAAATAATGGGACATGTAGTGATTTTAAGTTCTATTTTTGGAAGAACTAACAAACCTTTTTCTTTTTTTTACAGTGATTAAATCATCTACATTCTTGCCTGCAATGCATGACTGCTGCAATTTCTCTGTTTAATTTTTTTTAAACAATCATTTTAGTGGGATAGAAGTAGTATCTACTTGTGGTTTTGATTTGCATTTCTCCAATGACTAATGATGTTGTACACTTTTTCACATTAGTCATATGTATATCTTCCTTGGAAAAAATGCCTATTTAAGTTTTCACTCATTTTTAATTGGGTTTTTTTTTCTGTCTTATTGTTGCTATTTATATATTCTTGAAACTAAGCCTTTAATAGATATATAATTTGCAAATATTTTATTGCATTCTTTGAGTTTTTGTCTTTTTTGTTTTCTTAAAAATGATCAGTGATGTACAAAGTTTTTAATTTTGAGTAAGTTCAAATTTTCTGTTTATTTTGTTGCTCTTCCTCCATTGCCAATTCCAAAATCATAAATATTTACCCCTATGCTTCCATCTAAGAGCTTTATAATTTTAGTTATTAAAATTGGATCATTGATATATGATAAGATAATTTTTATATATGGTCTGGCATAGGTGTCCAGTTTCATACTTTGGCATGTGAATATCTATTTTTCACATGACAATTTTTTGGACAGATTGTTATTTGCCTCATTGAATGGACTTAATGCTTTTGTTGAAAATTGATAGTACACTATTTTGGGGGTAAATTTTGAAATTAGGTAGTGCGATTTCTTCAAACTTCTCTTTTCTCACATTTGTTTTGGCTATTTAAAGATCCCCATGATTCCATATGAAATTGAGGCTTAGTCTTATTTTATTTCTAGAAAAAAAGAAATTAGGATGTTGACAGGGGTTGCATTGAGTCTGTATATTTCTTTGGGTACTATTGACATTTTGACAATATTAATTTTTCCAGTTCATTAATATAGAATTTATTTTTATTCATTTAGATCTTGAATTTCTTTTAGCAATGTTTTCTTGCTTTATGCATACAAATCTTTTTTTTTTTTTTTTTTGAGTTGGAGTCTCACTCAGTCACCCAGACTGGAGTGCAGTGGACGCTCCTGGCCACCGCAGCCTCGCCTGCTGGGCTCCAGCTATCCTTCCGCCTCAGCCTTCCGAGTAGCTGGAATTACAGGCACGCGCTACCACGCTCTGCTGATTTTTTGATTTATTGTAGAGATGAGGTCTCATGGCCCAGGCGGGTCTCAAACCCGCGGGCTCAGGCAATTCACTCACCTCAGCTTCCCAAAGGCACAGGATTACAGGCTGAGCCACCGAGCCCGGCTCACAAATCTTTTCACATCTTGCCTACATGGGTTCCTAAATATTTTATTCTTTTGGATGTTACTGTAAATGAAACTGTTTTTCAAATTTCTTTTAAAATACCATTTATTTATTTATTATGGAGGTCTAGAGTACAAGTGAGGCTTTACTACATAGACTGCATGAAAGTGGAGTGTGGGCTTCTAGGTAGCCATCACTTCTCCAGTAGTGGGCTACATACCCATTTTGTTGTCACATGTTGTGACAGCAAGGAATCTTACTGTATTGCCATGCATAGTCTAATATTAATTAGACTCAATCCATAAAGAACACTGCCACACATCAGCAGAATAAAATTAAACAGCTTTATTTAGATATAGAAATATATATTAGTAAGGAGGAAAAAGAAAGAAAAGAGAGGAAAACACTTTACCACCATCCTGCGATCCTATCTTGGGGAAATTCTCATCACCCAGATGGGGAAGCACCAAAGACTGCATCGCCCAATCGAGAACCTAAATCTCAATCTCTCCCTTGGTGCTCTTTCCCATGCTATGTTCAGACAAAGAGGAGCCTCCCTTGCTAACAAAGCGGGCATCAATTAATTAATTCAATACCCATGAACTTGCACTTGACTACAGTCTGAGTCCAGTTTCCTGATAAACCAAATGCTCTACCAAAAACACCTGGTTTATAGAACATTTGGTTTACTTTCCTTGTCCCAAGCAGGTAGTCAAGCCACCTGAGCCAAGGACGTCCAGGGTCATCCTCCTTTCATGCACACAGCATACCCCTTGTCAACTCTTACTCTATTTTCCTTACCCTTTCACATGTACCCCACCCTCCCCCCAACAGTGCCCAGTGACTGCCAATCCTTGTGCTAATTTGACTAGTGTTCAGGACTCACGAATGAAAGCATATGGTATTCAGTTATTTGTTTCTGTGAAAGTTCACTTACTGGGATGGTCTGCAATTGCATCCAATTTGCTGCGAAGTCCATGATTTTGTTCTTTATGGCTGCATGATACTCCACCATGTATATGTACCACATTCTATGCATCGACACATGAAACATACTTCCAAGTTAAATCACATTCTCAGAGATAAGTAGAATGAACAAATTTCAAAAGCTTGAAATACTATTATGTATCTGATTTTGTCTGATAAGATGTGTCTTGATTTTTGTTCCCAGGCATCTTTTTAATCCCGTGTTGAACCAGAAGCCATTCAGCAGCATGATGTTTAGGAGTTACCACTGACATGTATGTGTGGATCATAATTAAGATCTCAGCATTCAATACATTTATGTGATAAAAACACTCAAAAAACGATTCATTTTTTACTCTTCTGTGCTTTGCAAGACATTAAGAAAGATTGAAGTTATTTTCTTTTAATGTTTTGTAGAGTTTACCAGCCAACTCACATGTTCCTGGACCTTTATTTGGGAACAAAAAAGAGAGGTTATTACTGATTTAGACTTTTATGGAATAAAAGTGAAATAAAAATAAATATTGCCACCTACAAGGTCCCTGCAAAACACACAAAGACATGAACACAAATATCGTGCTACTGAATGACTTCTGGGTCAAAACAGAACTAAGAAAGTTTCCTGGAAACAAACAAAAACAAAGACACCTCAGAATATCTGGGATGCCATGAAATCAATGTTGAGAGGGAAATTCATAGCATTGCACAAGTACATCAAGAAAATAGAAAGATCCAAATCAAGCAGCCTAATGTCACACCTAAGGGAACTGAAAAACAAGAATATTTAAATCCTAATTTCAGTAGAAAAATCCATACCATTAAGATATGGTCACAATTGCAGGATATAGAAGACAAAAATATCATGGAACAGATCAAGAAGACAAAAAAACAGAGATTATTGAAAAGATGAAGAAGATTGTTAGACTTCTGGACAGATTGACAAAAAATAAAAAAAATAGAAAGAGAGAGAGAAAGTCCAAATAAACACATAACTGATTCTGAAGAAATTCGAAAGATTGTCAGAGATTATTATGAACAATTGTATACAAATAAACTAGAAAATCTAAATAAAATGGAGAATTTTCTGGCATCACAAAACCTCCCAAGGTAGAAACAAGAATTAGAAACTCTAAATAGATCATATTTCTATTTTTGGTTGTTCATTGCTAGTGCTTAAAAACTTAACAAATTTTGTGTGCTGAAACTTTGAATAAATTCTTAATTTAGCTTTAAAAGTTATTAGATTGATACTTGATATACAATATCATTTCGTTCTTTCCAATTTGTAAGCCTTTTTGTTTGCTTGCCTAATTGCTCTATCTAGAAATTCTTATACAATGTTGAATAGTAATGGTGATAAACAGACATTTTATCTTGTCCCTGATCTTAGGAGGAAAACTCAGTATTTCATCGAGTATGATGTTAGCTGTTATTTTTACATAAAGGCCCTTTATTATGTTTAGGAAATTCTCTTGTTGTTACAGTTTTCTGAGTGTTTTTATCATATAAAGATAGTGAATGCTATCAAATTCCTTTTCTCCATCTATTGAGATGGTCATGTGTTTTTTTCCTTTATTCTATTAAATAATTTTCTTATGCTAAAATATCCTTATACTCCTGGGATAAATAAAACTTTGGAGGCATTTTGCTAGTATGTTTGGAGGAATTTTTATCTACATTCATGTGAAATACTGATTTTTTTTGTGTTGAAGACTTTATCTGACTTTGGTATTAGAGTAATCATGGCCTCACAAGATGTGTTAGAAATAGTCTCTATTCTTCTATTTTTTGTAAGATGTTAAGAGGAATTGATGTTAGTTTTTTTATTTTATGTTTTGTAGAATTTAGCAGTAAAGTCACATATTCTTGCATCTTTTTTGGGGGGGAACAAGAAAGAGGTTATTACTGATTTAATCTTTTATTGTTGGTCTGTTCAGATTTTCAATTTTTAAAGTAGTTTTGGCAAATTGTGTGTTTCCAGGAATTTTTCCATTTCTTCTAGTGCAACTAATTTGTTCATATACAGTTGTACATGACATTATCCTATAATCATTTTTTTCATCTGTAAGGTCTCAATAGTAATGTCCTCACTACTATTTTCTGTTTTGGATTTTTGTATATTTTCTTTCTTTTTCCCCATCAGTCTAATGAGAGGTTTGTCATTTTTTGTTGACTTTCTCTAAGAACCCACTTTTGGTTGCACTGATTTTCTCAACTGTTTTCCCATTCTCTATTTCTCTTCTTTCATTTTTAGTCTTCATTATTTTTCCTCTGTTATCTTTGAGTTTAATTTACTCTTTTTTCCTTATGTTTTAGCTTCTTAAGCCATATAGTTAGGTTATTAATTTGAGACCTTTTTTCTTGCTTAATATAGGCATTCAATACTACAAAATATTCTATGTGTACTGTTTTTACTGAATCTTGTAAGGTTTGGTATGTTGTATTCTAGTTTTATTGATCTCTATGTGTTTTCTAATTTTCTTTGTGATTACTCTTTTGACCCATTGGTGGTTCAAGAGTGTGTTGTTTAATTTCCATGTGTGTGAATTCTTCATTTTCTTTCTATAATTAATTTCTAGATTCATTCTATTGTAATAAAAGAAGATACTTGCATATCTATTCTTTTAAAACCTATAGAGACTTGTTTTTGTCCTGACATATGGTTTATCCCAGAGAATGTAATATTTGCAATTGAGAGAATTGTATATCTGCTATTGTGCAGTGAATGTTGAGTCTGCTAAGTTTGATTGGTTTATAGTGTTGTTCAAGTCCTCTATTTCCTTTTTAAAATTAAAAAAACTTATTTTAGAGTTATGGGGTGCATGTGAGGATTTCCCACATAAGTAAATTGCATTCAAATGAGTTTTAGGCTTATAGCAAGTCCTCTCTCCCTCTACAGTGTGCACAGTACCTAATGAGTAGTTGTGTTCCTCTTATCCCCCCCTTCTCTGTCTTTAACTGTGCCTAGTGTCTGTTGCTTCCATCTTTGTGTTCTGTTGCTCAATGTTTAGTATCCTCTTATGAGTGATAACATGTGGTATTCCGTTTTTGTTTCTGTGATAATTCACTTAGAATTATGGTCTCCAGTTGCATCTATGATGCTGCAAAAAATATGATTTTGTTCTTCTTTTTGTCCATTATGCATATGTACCACATTTTTTTAATCCAGTCCACTTTTGATGGGCATCGGGTTTGGTTCCATGTTTTTGCTGCTGTGAACAGTGTTGTAATGCACATACGTATGCAGGTGTATTTTTGGTAGAGTGATTTATGTTTCTCTGAGTATATTCCCTGATGAGGGTTGTAGGGTAGATCAATATTTAATCACTTTAGAAAATGCTGCACTACTTTCCACAAAGGAAATACTAGCTTACATTCTCACCAACAGTGTAGAAGTATTCCCTAGCCAACATCTGTTGTTGTTTTTGACTTTTAATGATAGTCATCCTGACTGGTATAAGGAGGTATCCCATTATAGTTCTGATTTGCACTTCTCTGATAAATAGTGAAAGTGAACATTTCTATTTACTATAAAAAGTAAGATACTAAAGTCTCCAGATATTATTATAGATCAAATTTCTTTCAATTTTGTCAATGTCTACTTCATACACATTGGGGTTCTAATGTTTGGTGCATATATATGTATAACTGTTAGATTTTCTTGGTATAGTGACCTCTTTACAATATACAAAGTATTTCTTTTCTTTCACAACAGTTTTTCACTTAGAGTTTATTTTATCTAATATTAGTATAGAACTCCAGTTTTTTGTTAACTGCTATTTTCATTGACTATATATTTACATTCTTTCATTTTTTTCCCCTTCCCCTTTTATTTTTTATTTTGAAATTGTGGGGTACAATACAGGGTTTCGTATACAAATGTGCATTGTGAAAGTACCCTTATTGATGAAGTGTGCCCTCCCTTCCCCAGGTGGATATCAACTACTGTCAATCACTGCTATTCCCTCCCACCCTCCTCCCCACAGTTTCCTGCTACTTTCAATCCCTTTTCTACAGTAATATGGTAGTTATTCAAGGTCCACTTATGAGTGAGAGCATGTGATACTCAGTTCTTTGTTTCTGTGAGAGATCACTCAGTATTATAAGCTCTAATTCCATTCATGTTGCTGCAAAGTTCATGATTTTATTCTTTGTGGCTAATATTCCATTGTGTATATGTACCACATTTTTGTATCCAGTCCTCTTTTGAAGGACAGCATGGTTGGTTTCATGTTCTTGCTATTGTGAACAATGCTGCGATAAACATAAGTGTTCAGGTATCTTTTTAATAGAGTGACCTGAGTTCTTCAGGGTATATTCCCAGTAGGGAGATTGTGGAATCATATGGAAGGTTAATTTTGAGGAGTTTTAGGAATTGCCACACTGATTTCCACAGAGGCTGTATTAGTTTACATTCTCACCAACAGTGTAGAAGTGTTCCCTTTTTGTCATATCTTCTCCAGCATCTGTTATTCTTTGAGTTATTATATGATGACCATTCTGATTGGAGTTAGCTGGTATCTCAGTGTAGTTTTAATTTGCAACTCCTTGATGATTAGTGAGGCTGAATATTTTTGCATGTGTCTGTTGGCTGCTTGTATGTCTTCTTTTGAGAAGTGTCTGTTCATATCTTTTGCCAACTTTGTAATGGGGCATTTTGTTTTTTTTCTTTTCAACATGTTTGAGTTCCTTGTAGATCCTTGATGTT
Organism: Carlito syrichta; assembly: GCF_000164805.1. Classification (NCBI taxonomy): domain Eukaryota; kingdom Metazoa; phylum Chordata; class Mammalia; order Primates; family Tarsiidae; genus Carlito; species Carlito syrichta. The sequence goes on along the minus strand of NW_007249896.1, from coordinate 266,635 downwards.
GGACCTTTGTCAGACATGGAGTTGGCAAATATTTTTTCCCAGTCTGTGGGCTGTCTCTCTGCCCTCTTGATGGTTTCTTTGTTTGCAGAAGCTTGTCAGTTTAATGAGGTCCCGCTTGTCTATCCTATCTCTTATGGACTGGGCACTTCGGGTTTTGATCAGGAATCGGTTGCCAGTTCGAACTTCCATAAGAGTTTCTCCTGCATTTTCTATGGTTCTTACAGTTTGAGGTTTTACATTTAGGTCTGTGATCCACTTAGAGTTGATATTTGTGCATGGGGATAGGTAGAGGTCCTGTTTCAATCTCCTGAATATGGTCAGCCAGTTTTCCCAGCACCATTTATTGAATAGGTTCTCCTTTCCCTAGTAGTGGGTGGTGGAGGCTTTATCAAAGATGAATTGGTTGAGAAATTGAGGTTTTGCTTCTGGGATCTCAATTCTATTGCATTGGTCTATATGCCTGTTCTTGTACCAATACCAGGCTGTTTTGATTACTGTATCTTTGTAGTACAGTTTAAATCTGGGAGTGTGATACCTTCTACTTTGATTGTGTGTGTGTGTGTTGTTGAGGATTGTTTTGGCTATTCCTGATTATTTATGTTTACATATGAATTCCTGTATTTTTTTTCTAGGTCTGAGAAGAATGTTGCTGATAATTTGATGGGTATTGCATTAAATCTGTAGATTGCCTTAGGTAAAATAAACATCTTAACAATGTTGGTTCTTCCAATCCACGATCATGGAATATTTTTCCACTTGTTTGTGTCATCTTTGATTTCTTTGAGCAATGATTTGTAGTTTTCTTTATAAAGGTTTTTATGTCTCTGGTTAGGAAGATGCCAAGGTATTTCATTTTTTTTTTTTTTGGCTATTGTAAATGGAATTGTGCTTTTTATTTGGGTTTCTTTTTTATTATTAGTGTATAGAAATGCAGTTATCTTTTGTACGTTTGTTTTATACCCTGAGACTTTGCCAAAGTCCTTTATAAGTGCAAGGAGGTTTTTGGCAGATTCTCTTGGGTTTTCAAGGTACACAATCATGTTGTCTGCAAAGAGAGATAACTTGACTTCCTCTTTTCCTATCTATATACCCCTAATTGCCTTCTCTTCCCTGATTGCTCTAGTAAGGACTTCCAAAACTACGTTGAACAGGGGAGGCGAGAATGGGCATCCTTGTCTTGTTCCAGTTTTCTGTAGAAATGGTTCCAATTTCTGTCTGTTTAGGAGTTATGCTGGCTGTGGGTTTCTCATAGATGGCTTTTACTATATTGAAGAATTTTCCACGTATCTCTAGATGTTCAAGGGTTTTTATCAAGACAGGTACTGGATTTTATCAAAAGCTTTTTCTGCATCTGATGATATAATCATGCGGTCTTTGTTTTGATATCTGTTGATGTATTTAATTACATTTGTGGTCTTACAAATGTTGAACCAGCCTTGCATCCCAGGGATGAATCCTACTTGGTTGTGATGGATGATTTTTGAGATGTGTTGTTGAATTTGGTTTGCTAGAATCTTCTTGAGAATTTTAGCATCGACTTTCATCAAAGATATTGGTCTGTAGTTCTCTTTCTTTGTTGCATCTTTACCTGGCTTGGGGTATCAATGTGATATTAGCTTCATAAAATGATTTGGGGAGAGTTCCATCTTTCCCAATCTCCTGGAATACTTTCAATAAGATTGGCAACCATTCCTCCTTGTATGTTTTGTAGAATTCTGCTGGAAAGCCATCTGGTCCAGGGCTTTTTTTTTTTTTTTTTTTGTCAGTAGTTTTCTTATGACATAATCAATTTCCTTGATTTTTATTTGTCTATTTAAGATCTCGGTGTCTTCTTGTTTCAACCTAGGGAGGTTGTGTGATGTCAGAAAATCCTCCTTTTCCTTTTGATTTTCAAGTTTTTTCTATACAATTGCCTCTGATAATCTTTTGAATTTCTTCTGGGTCAGTGGTGACTTCATCTTTTGTGTTTCTGATTGAGTTTATTTGGGCTTTTTCTCTCTTTTTCTTGGTCAGTTTGGCTAGGGGACCATCTATCTTGTTTATTCTTTCAAAGAACCAGTTTTTTGTTTCAGGTTTTTTTTTTTCGTATTATCTTTTTGTCTTCAATTTCCTGGATTTGGGCCTTTATTTTGGTGATCTAGAATCTTCTGCTGAAGTTAGGGTTTTGGTGATCTTGCATTTCCAGCTTCCTTAGGTGACTTTTTAGACTGTTAACTTGTGATCTTTTGCATCTTTTCATTTTTAACCTATTTGCACCAATTATTTAAAGTAACTTGTAAACAGCATATAGGTGTAACATGTGTTTTATAATTATGACAATTTCTAATCTTTGATTTTGAATTTTATGCTATTTATTTAATTTAGCCCTTTAATTTAATTGTGGGATATATTTAAGGATTTACTACATAAGTAAATTGCATGTATTAGAGGTTTGGGCTTCTAGTAGGCATTCTCTCTTCCTGATAGTGGACATAATACTCAGTGCCTTGCCATATGTCCCCCGTCCCTCCTTCCTCACTCTCTCCCATAGCAGTTTCCAGTGTCTGCTGTTTCAACCTGTGTGCTCATGTGGCTGGTGATCAATGTCTACTTATGAGTGAGAAAATGTGGTATTCAGTTATTTGTTTCTGTGATATTTCACTTGATATAATGGTCTCCAGCTGCATCTATGTTGCTGTGAATGCTATGATTTTGTTTTTCTTTTTGGCTGCATAATATTCCATTGTGTGTGTGTGTGTGTGTGTGTGTGTGTGTGTGTGTGTATAATATGCTACATTTTCCTTATCTTGATTTTTAATTTCAGAGTTTAACATGTTTGCATTATAAAATAATAAGAAAGAATTTACTTCTGCTGTTTTACTATTTGCTTTCTGTATGTGTTATATATACTTTTTGTTTCCCATTTTTTTCATTACTGCCTTTTCTGCTTAGGTGAATTTTTGTAGCATATCATTTATTCTCTTTTCATTTTCGTTTGAACGTATTTTTAAGATTTTTAAAATTGGTTACCATGAGGTTTACAATGAATAGCCTAAATGTATAACAATCAAGATTGAATTGATATCAACTTAACTTAAATATCAAGCATGTTTCTCCTAATCAGCTCACCCCCCATTATGTTTTTACAAATAATATCTTTATATATTGTGTGCAACAAAATATATTTATAATTATTTTAATGGAATTTTTTACATTGTAAAATAAAAAGTTGAGTTGTATTTAAAAATGCAGTAACATTTGCTTTAAGTAAATATTTTTTTACAAATTTTATTTACTGCTTAGTATGTTTTTATTTCAACTTTAAAGACTGCTTTTAGCTTTCTGTGTGGTTCTGTGGGTGGTCTATTGGCACCAAGTTCCCTCAACCTTTGTTTATAAAACAATGTTTTTATTTGTGCTTTTTAAAAAAGCAATTTTAGTAAAATGCATATAATATAAAATTTGCCACATTAGAATTTTTATTAGTACTGTTTACTGGTGTTAAGTGCATTCATATTATCTGGCAACTATCATCACCATTATCTTGAGACATTTTTTATCCTGCAAAACTGAAACTCTATATTCTTTAAAAAGTAACATCCCATTACCAAGCTAGGAAAAGAAGGTATAAACCAAATAAATCAAGAAACCCAGCCAAGGTCACACCTGGTAGAAAAACACTATTACTACAGCCACCACTGTATCCTTGATTTCACTGCTAGCATAGACGTTTACCACTGACATCTGTGAAATAAATGCTAAACTCTTCCTATTGATTTATTTTTCTTGATTTATATTCAGAGTCTCCTGCTGAATAATTGAACTAACTGATCTTAAGTTATGTGTTCATGAACTAGCTGTCAAAAGTCAGGGAAGATACGTTACCTAGCCCCAACAGTAGTAGGTGGAGCTACTCACACAGTACTAGATTGCTTCCAAAGAAAGTTTGATGAGTAGCCAAAAATCATTCACTTTTCTTTAGTCTTATTTAAGATTGGTCTTAGAGACTGTATTGAAGTTGACTCTGCACGTGATAATAATGTGGGTGTGGAGAGTGGAAAGCTCAGTTGAGGATGAGAAGGAAGAGTTAATTTATCCTTAGATATGAATTCTGAGGACCTGGGTAAAGGAAGAAATTTGACAGGCTATTATGATATTCTGCATCTGACATAAACTAACAGTTTTTTCCAATTCTGTATGCTCTTGCTATATACTAGCAAAATTGCAAGTTAAGCACATTGACACTCAACTGAACACCACATTTTTAATTCTCACTTGCACCAATGTGTGACCACATGGCTAAGGAGATATGAGAAAAGTGATATTTGTAATAACTGGAATTTTTCTTTAAAAATTAATTTTCTTCTTTTTTACATATTTTTCCTTTCTGCTAGAAAGAATGTGAATACAATAATGGAAGCTGAAGCACCCATTTTACATTAAAATGTTGAAGTTTCAACTTGAGGATGTTGGTGCAAGAAGTTAGAGGGATGACCTGAGTCCTTGGTAGCTATGGAGTTGCTATATCAGCCTCGGATTATTAAACTAGACTTTGCATGAGATAAAAACAAATGTTTATCTCCTGTAAGAACTATCATTTTGATTCTAGTTCTTTGTTATGGCACATGAACCAACATCATAACTAATACACTTGGCTAGGTTCAGTGACTCATGCCCATAATCCAAGCACTTTAGGAGACCAAGGTGGGAGTATCATTTGAGCCTAAGAGTTCAAGACCAGCCTGGGCAGTATGGTAAGACCTCATATCTACAAAAAAAAAAAAAAAACTTTGCTGGATGTGGTGCTGCACTCCTATAGTCCTAGCTACTCAGGAGACTGAGACAGAAGAATCACTTGAGCCTAAGAATTCAAGGTTTCAGTGAGTCATGAATTATAACTTATGTACTTCCTATTGTTAGCTAAGAGCTGCATTCTACAATTCTCTCCCATGAAGATCAAGAGTTAGGTCTACTATAGCTGTAGAGCTATGTTCAGTCAAAAGACTTCCACAAGTACTCTCTGTTAATGTAACACCAATAGATGATCGAAAGCTAAATTCCAAAGGTGAAATGTTACAAAAGTTCAATCTTTCTTTCAGGACTGATATTTGTGCTCACTTTTGAATCCTATCTTCACTGCTATAAGTCACGATTCGATGTTCAGTCTTTATTTAATCTAAGTGAACATATGTTCACTTAGAAAACAATTATTCTGATTCAAGCTGATAATGCATAAAGGTGATGCTGAATTTCCTTTATTCAAAGTTATCATAAATTAGATTTTTCAACAAGTCCTAAAATAAATAATTTTTATATGCCTGGCTCTACACATACATGTTGTTGTCTTCTAACACTTACTGTTGTGCACTTGTAAAAGTCTTCTCAATTACTTTAATTTAATATTATTGTTATATTCTTTTAGAGATGAGATCTTGCTCTGTTACCCAGGATAGAGTACAGTGATCCAATCATAACTCACTGCAGCCTTGAACTCCTGGGCTCAAGTGATCCTCCTACTATAACCTTCCTAGTATCTGGGACTATAAGCTCATGCTACCATTACTCGCTTTTGTTGTTGTCATATTTTGTAGAAATAGGGTCTTGCTATGTCACCCAAGTTGTTATAAAACATCTGGCATCAAGCAATCATCCCACTTTGTCATCCCAAAATACTGGGATAAGAGGTATGAGCCTCTGTGACCAGTCAGTTTAATTTTTTTATTTTTCATTATTTTATTTTATTTTTTATTTTTTTGAGTTGGAGTCTCACTCTGTTGCCCAGACTAGAGCGCAGTGGCCGCTCCCAGCCACCGTAGCCTCGAGCTGCTGGGCTCCAGCGATCCTTCTGCCTCAGCCTTCCAAGTAGCCTTCCACATACAGGCATGTTGTACCACGCCCGGCTGATTTTTTGATTTATTGTAGAGATGAGGTCTCACTGCGCAGGCGGGTCTCGAAGCCCCGGGCTCAGGCAATCCACTCACCTCAGCCTCCCAAAGGCACAGGATTACAGTCTGAGCCACCGAGCCCGGCTTAATTTTTTTAAACAAAAAAGCCGTACAAATTCAATTCAGAAAGCTTAGTTATTCTTAACTCTGGCTGCACATTAAATTCACCTGGGCAAGCCTTTTAGAACCCACTGGCACATTAAATTTAGCAACTAATAGGCTAGTATAGATAGTATTTACACCCCAGAAATTGAATAAATTTATGTAAGGGGTGCTTAACAGCAGTTTTTAAAATCTTCCTATACAATTCTTTTTTTCTCTCTTTTTTCCTTCTTATTTTAAAAAATACAATTTTAATTTGTTTTAATTTTAGAAATGTGGGGTAACAATTCAGGGGCAGGTAAGCAAATGGTCATTATTCAGGTACCCTTGTTGATGAAGTGTGCCCCTCCGTCCTGTGGCAGTTTCCCACTACTGCCAATCCCTTTCTTATAGTATTATGATAATTGTTTGGGGTCCACTTATGAGTGAGAACATACGGTACTCAGTTCTTTGTTTCTGTGATAGATCACTCAGTATTATAGACTCTAATTTCATCCAGAGTGCTGCAAAGTTCATAATTTGGTTCTTCTTTATGGCTGTGTGATATTCCATTTTGTATATGTACTACTTTTTTAAAAAAATCCTTTCCTCTTTTGGTTGGTACTAGTGTGCAACCAGAATTGGAAACTACTGATCTAATCCAACCCCTAGTTGTAAGTTTAAAATATTACTTAAACTGTTCTGAAGTCCAGCTAAATATATAGACATATAATCTGGCTTATCCCCTTTATTTTACTTAAAGTAAAATTAAGGCACAAAGAAATGACAGAATAAAATAAAGTTTGATATCAAACTCAGGTTTGGAAGTCAATATAAAAATAGATCTTCATACCACAGAAGAATTAGTAAAAGGTGCTAGTGAAAAGAGAATGATAGAGGGGAAAAAAGTTAGTGACGCTAAAGTTGAAGTTACAAGGAGGCTGTACTTTGAAATGATAAATATCTTCAATACATCTTATAGAAAAAAAAGAATGGAGAAATGTATCCCATTAAATTATTCTGGAGCACCTTCTATGCACTCTCTAAAGAAGGAGCACAGCAGGAGTATAACACAGGGATCCTATTCTCAAAAACTTACAATATAGATAAGTGATAGAGCCATGCTTATGATACTTCAAGGATGAACTAAGTCAGAGCCATCTTTGTCTTTCTGCTGACAAATAGTGTGGCTGGCATTTAATAGGTGGTCAGTGTTTTCGAGTGAATAAATATGTAGAAAATAGGGCAACCCCCTTGGGTGGCCTCCCACTCTGGAAGCTTTTCTATCTTCTCAATAAATCCTTCATTAAACTAAATAGATAAATAAATAAACAGGTAGAAAGATGAATAGATAGATAGATAGATAAAGATAGATAGATAGATAGATAATGTGGGATATAATTAGTAAACCTAACAAAAACTTATCAGCAATGAAGCTAATTCCTGATTGCAGCAGACAGAAAATTCTTCATGAAGTAATTTGAGTTAATGTTTAAGAAGGAGAAGGTTTGCAGAAGTGTATAAGAAGGGTAACAGGTAGTCCAGGAGAAGAAAACATGCAGAAGGTATGCATAAGAGATTTCTAGTATATATGGTGGCATAGAGAATATTAACTGATTGAAACAAGGGATCTGTATAAAAGGGTTGCTGATGGCATATTGTAGAAATACTTGAATTGTGTTCAATTGACAGCTGGATCCTGGGGACAGCTGGTGGCCATTAGTGATCTTTGAATAGGTGGGTGATCTAATGAACATTCTATCACAGAAAGCCAGAAAAAAGGCATGTTCTACACATTGAGTCTCCATATTGATTTTCTTTAGCTGAGAAAGCATTTTAGTTTAGAACATCTCCACTTACTTGCAGAAAAATAGAAACAATGCAGACATGAAACAATTAGAATTTATAATGATCTATACATAAAGAATGTCACGTTGTTATGTAGGGGATTTTTATGAGGCATTATCTTTGCACTTTTATATAATAGAGCATCTGCACAGCATTGTTAATGTGATCAAGAATCTTTTGAGTTTAGAAGGATACATGGATACATATTTTAGAAATAAAACATGATATACAGCAACAAGTGGATAAATAAGTAGCTTTATTATTACTCACATCTCTTACTGAAGGCCAACAAGCTTCTCTTTAAATGCTTAGATCAGTTGTTAAAAAGCTAGGATTCTCATTATGATGTTTTCTTGAACCTGACCTAGGTATACACATTTAAAGACAGGAATGTGGGAAATTACTAAATTATATGACACTGGAGAGATATTACAAGGAAATTCTGATATTTCACTGCAAAATATTGCCAATTATGGTAGCTGTCAATTTAACAATAGGCTTATTCACTATGGTGTTTGATTAATGTGAAATTATTCAGTTGGCTACCTTGTAGTTGGCCTATTTTTGTGTCCAATTAGTATGCTAATAGTGGTAATTATGTTCTATACTGCATGTCTCATCACCTAGAGGGTTTTTAAAATGATAAAATAATGAGAATAAACAAGCTGATGCTGACATTCAGTGGACCATTCTAATTACTTACTGAGAGCACGCTGGGGAATCCACACTCAACCAGAGGAAATGATTCTTGCTTACTCTCTTAAAACTACTCTTTCCAAAGCACAGTAATAGTTTGATGGTGTTCTCTTTATTACTGAGTTATTTTTACAGTCTAGCCCTCTTTGTTCTTGTTTTATATATATATTTTCTGTATTTATTTTTAAAAGTAGTCAAATTGTAGGTAGTTTTTGTGACTAGTATTTGTGGTAAGAGGTCAGAAAAACAAAGATCGAGAAATTGCTAAATTGCACATATTTACACCTAATAACTACCTTTTTTTCCCCCTCTCAACTATTTAAAATAAAAAAGCAAAACAAAATGCTGCTGCTAACATTTCTTTTGCTTGCAGGAGTTTAATGAGAGGCTGACTTAGTCTTTAACAAAATAATCAAGCCGGGCTCGGTGGCTCAGCCTGTAATCCCGCGCCTTGGGAGGCTGAGGTGAGTGGAATGCCTGAGCCTGTAGGTTCGAGACCTGCCTGGGCAACTTGGTGAGACCTCATCTCTACAATAAATCAAAAAAATTAGCCGGGCGTGGTAGTGCACGCCTGTAGTTCCAGCTACTTGGAAGGCTGAGGTGGAAGGATTGCTGGAGCCCAGCAGGTCGAGGCTGTGGTGGCCCGGGGGCAGACACTACACTCCAGTCTGAGCAACAGAGTAAGACTCCAACTCAAAAAAAAAAAAAATCAGACACACTAGTAGACAGGATAAGTTTATTTTCCCAAAATATTAAACTAAAACTCTCTTTTGTTAAAAATTACAAATTTCAAGATAGCAAGATGACCTGTTTAAGGATTTGGCACTGAGTTATATTTATATAATTATTTTAAAAATTTATAATTTTTTTTTTTTTTTGAGTTGGAGTCTTACTCTGTCGCCCAGACTGGAGTGCAATGGCTGCTCCCGGCCACCGCAGCCTTGACCTGCTGGACTCCGGGGATCCTTCTGCCTCAGCCTTCCAAGTAGCTGAAACTACAGGCACGCGCTACCAAGTCCAGTTAATTTTTGATTTATTGTGGAGATGAGGTCTCGCCAAGTTGCCCAGGCGGATCTCGAACTCGCAGGCTCAGGCAATCCACTCACCTCAGCCCCCCAAAGGCACGGGATTACAGGCTGAGCCACCGAGTCTGGCTAAAATTTATAATTTTATTATAAAATATTTTCTATAATTCTAAGTATAGTACCTAAATATAAAATGTGTAGTTAATAACTGATAATTGTACAATTACCTTTTAAATCGCTTTTTTTTTTTGCTTTCAATAAAAAATCTTAAGTTGATCATGAAATTCATCCTCTGACCTAAAGTTAAATTTATGATTTGGATTTTCACAAAGTAAATAAAAACATTGAACATTTTTTTCCAGCTGTCTCTAATAGAGTAAAGAGAATTCCATTTTTTGGAAGCTTCATTGAGAGGTGGTAAAAACATGGACTAAGCTTCTAATCCCTTACTCTTTTAATAAGAAACTGTGCAATATTAAATACGCTTGTTATATTTTTTATTTTTATTTATTTCAACCACAAAGAGGGTTGAATTAGACCAGAACTCCTCAAAAGGTGTTCTGTAAGTCTACTATAGCCCATGTGATATTAACTGTTTCTTTCTACAATAAATCAAAAAAATCAGCCGGGCGTGGTAGTGCACGCCTGTAATTCCGGCTACTTGGAAGGCTGAGGTGGAAGGATCACCAGAGCCCAGCAAGTAGAGGCTGCGGTGGCCGGGAGTGGCCACTGCACTCCAGTCTGGGTGACAGAGTGAGACTCTAACTCAAAAAATAAATAAATAAATAAATAAAATAAAGGCTTTCTGTGATCAAGTGCATTTTGTAAATGCTAGATTAAACTAAGATAAACACATTAGTTTATAATGGGACTTCTCAGAACATTTGATTTATCAATATGCTTTATGAATCTCTAATTAAGTTAATATATACAATTTATGAAATTTTACAATTACAAAACATTTATTTAAAAAATAGCTATTGGTTTCTTATAGAACACTAACATTTTGCAAAGCATGACTTGGAAAATACTGGAAAAAACAAATATTTTAAGATGCTTTCAAGTTTTAATATTTTCTGACAGTAGATTGTAAGGTCCATGACATTAGGACTAATACCTGCCTTGTGTCATTGATACAAGCTAGGTCTTTGTACAAAGCGTAGTACTCGTATCTAATATGTACTTAAAAATATCTGTTTAATGAAGAAATACGTATATACATACATTCTTTGGATCTATAAAAGTTTAGCAGATAATTAGGAAAAATAATTTTTAGCTTCTACTACTCTTCCTTTGTTTGGGGTTGCCACTCCACATTGTACTTTTCTTGGTGTCTTTGCCACCAGTTTATAGTAAAAGTCAAGTAACCAACTGTTCTTATGGTAATTTTGTCTCATTATTTGCTGACTACATTTAAATAATAAACTATTATTGAGCAATGACTAAATGGCACTGTAAAGTGTACTTCAGTTATATTAATTGAATTGTTACAACAGTTCTATTTTGCATGTATTAATTTATCTCATTTTAATTAGTATTAGGTAATATATTAAAAATCACACAAACCAAAATAAGTGGAAGTTTTAGAATTCAAAACGAATCTGAATTCAAATCAAATCTGTCTGACTTCAGATCATGATGTCATAGCTGTTATACATCATGCAATGTCCCACTATTTGTTAATTAACAAATTGTTTTAGGAAATTCCTGGTTTATGTCTATGGCACATCTACCAATATACCTATGATCTGCCCTGGTTGATTTTTCGTCTAGCAGAATGATATTCTCTCATTTAGCCTCCCATTGTCCTCTGATATTATCAGTACTAAATCAATGATCACATCACAATTTAGATGGCAATCCAAGAAATCCATTCATTCCATACACTACTTTGACTACCTCAAAGAAGAACTCAAATTATCCACTATATTAATGCTAGTATTATACACAATTTTACTCATGAGGAAACAATAAACTTTCCATCATTGACCTGCCTAATAAGTTAAAAAGGAGTTTCACATCTACATATATATGTATATCTCCAAAGAAGATATTTTCAACTAATATTTGATATAAATATTCTTCCTTCGTGGAAGCAGAGACTATTTTTTTTTTCATTATTTCAATAGCTTTAGGAGATACTGATGGTTTGGGGTTCCATGGATACATTGTATAGTGGTAAATAAATGTGGGATTTATGTATACCTGCTACCCTCATTAGTACACATTGTACATATTAGGTAATTTTTCACCCCATACTTCTTCCTACCCTCTCCCTTCTGAGTTTCCAATGTACATTGTATCATTCAATATGCTTTTGTAGACCTTTAGTTAGCTTTCATTTATAAGTGAGAATATGTGATAATTGGTTTTCCATTCCTGTGTTACATCACTTGGTATCATGGCCTCCGATTATGTACACATTGCTCCACAAAACACTATTTTATTTTATTTTTTATGGCTGAAAAGTATTCCATAGTGTATGTATGTATATACATATATATTTCATTATCCATTTGATTAGTTGATGATCATTTAGTTTGATTCCACATCTTAGCAATTGTGAATTTGGCTGTAGTGAATATGCAGGTGCAGGTGCCATTTTAATATAATGACCTCTGTTCCTTTGGGCAGATATCAAGTAGTGGAATTGCTGGATCAAATAATAGAAATACTTTTAGTTTCTTGAGAAATAACCATATTTTTCCATAGAGGTTGTATTAATTTACACTCCCACTAACAGTGTATAAATGTTCCATTTTCACCACATCCACATCAACATCTATTTTATCTTTTATTTTTTAAAAATGACCATTCTGAATGGTGTAAAATGGTATCTCACTGCAATTTTAGTTTGCATTTACCTGATGATTTTGATATTGAATCTTTTCTCTAAAGTTTGCTGGCCAATTGTATATCTTCTTTTGAAGGTGTCTGTTCAAGTTGTTTGTTGAATTTTTAATAAGGTTATTGATGTTTTTCTTGTTGATTTCTTTGAGTTCTTAGTAGAGTCTAGATATTAGTCCTTTGTCAGATGTACAGTTTGAAAATATCTTCGGTCATTCTGTAGGCTGCCTATTTACTCTGTCGATTATTTATTTTTATTTTGTTGTGCAGAAGAGTTTTAGTTTAATTCAGCTCCATTCATTTATTTTTGTTTTTGTTGCATTTGCTTCTGTGGTTTTGTCATAATGTTTTTGCCTATGCCAATGTCCAGAAGAGTTTTTTTCTAGGTTTTCTTCTAGAATTTTTATACTTTTAGGTCTGACATTTCAGTTTTTAATTCATCTTGAGATAATTACTTTATATGAAGAAAGATAGGGATCAAGTTTCATTTTTCTGCGTATGGTTATGCAATTTTCCAGGACCATTTGTTGACTAGGGTGTTCTTTCTACAGTGTATGTTTTTGTCTGCTTTGTTGGATATAAGTTGGTTGTATTTTGTTTATTTCTGGATTCCTTATTCTGTTTCATAGGTCCATGTGTCTGTTCTTGAACCAGTGCCATACTCTTTGGGTTACTATAGCCTTGTAGTATCATTTGAAATTGAATAATGTGATGCCTCCAACTTTATTCTTTTTTATTAGAACTTCCTTGGCTATTCTGGCTGTTTTTTTGGTTCCATATGGATTTTAAAATTGTTCTTCTAATTCTGTGGAAAATGGCATTGATGTTGGTAGTTTGATAAAGATTGCATTGAAACTGTAGATTACTTTGGGTAGTATGGTCATTTTAACAATGTTGATTCTTCCAGTTCATAGCATGGGATGTTTTCCCATTTTTGTCCTCTACAGTTCCTTTCATTAGTGTTTCATACTTCTCATATTTCACCTCCTTGGTTAAATATATTCCTAGATATTTTAATTTTTGCCAATGATTTTAAGTGAGATTGAGTTCTTTTTTGATTCTCAGCTTGGTCGTTATTGGTTCATAGCAGTGCTATTGTGTGTGTGTGTGTGCTTATTTTGTATCCTGGGACTTTACTGAAATCATTTACCAAGTCCAGGAGTCTTTTGTAGAAGTCTTCAGAATTATATAGGTATAAGATTATATCACCAGAAAACAGTTTGATTCTTTTTTCAATTTGAATATCTTTTATTTCTTTCTTTTGCCTGATTGCTCTGGTTAGAACTTCCAGTATTATGTTTAATAAGATTGGTGACAGTGGGCATTCTTGTCTTGCTCCAGTTCTGAGATGGAAGGGTTTTAACTTTTTCCACATTCAGTATCATATTGACTGTGGGTTTATTATATGTGGCTTTTATTATTTTGAGGAATGTTCATTCTATGCCTATTTTGCTGAGGGTTTTTATCATGAAGGGATGCTGGATTTTATCAAATGCATGTGACATGGTAAAGCAAAAATGTTCTGAACTACTAATTAAAGTATCTACTAATTAATAAAGGGCATTTTTCAATTTATAACCCATTTTCAACTTGCTCTTTAAAAAAATGAGCAGAAAATATATACAATTGCTCAGAATTCATGTTGTGGCCATATGCAATGTAAAACCACCTTTAGAAGTCTCAAGCATGAAGGAATAATTGTGTTTTCCAGAGAGCTCCAGAACCCAAAAATAAATAATCAAATTACTACTATAGTTAGCAAGGAAAGAAAGAGATGAATGTTTTGTTGGAGCTATTAAAGTGAAACAAAATCTTCCTGAAATTAGAAATAATACATATATATACTAAAATAGTCTTTCAGATGGCATACTATTTTATTTATTTCTATATATGAGTGCACATTTTACAAAGATTTATTGGTTAGCCAAGCAAAACCAAACACTTTACAAAAATATTTATTTATGTATAACAGGGGAAGCCTTATTAAAAAAAGAGTCTGCTTTTTAGACATAAGTAGTCAGCTCTGTTGTCTGTTTAGCTTCTTATAAATTGGAAACCTTCATTAGCTGTTGACTCCACATTTCAATAAGAATTAATGTTCATAATGATGACCCTGTAGCACTGAAAGTTCTGAAGTATCTTTTTAATTATCAAAAGAATATATTCAATAGTGCTCAGTATAGCTTTTGTGTTATTTGTGTTTTATTGTGTTCCAAGTTTTTGAAAACTAGCAAGTTATCCATCATAAATATGTTCACTTACTATCTGCCAGGCTATTTGATTAACTATCCTACTGTATAGGATTCTATCCCACTTTCCAAGTACCTAACAACTGAAAATAGAAAGCTGTGCTTTAATGTTGAGAGAAATAATTTTTCTCTGTAACATATATATTACAGAATTTTTTAAGCAGTTGAATACTTTCTATTTGTTGCTGGAAAGGGATCAAAAATTAAATGACAGTTGCTATTTTTAGACTAAGGGGAAATTAAATGAAAGTAAAGTCATATCAAATATCCACTCAGACAACAATCTAATAAAATGAAAATCAATAATATAAGGGACTTTGGAAATCTTACAAATACATGGAAATCAAACAACATATTCTTAAACAATCATTGGTCCAAAAAAAGAAAAAAGAAGGAAAAAAAAATTTCTACACACAAAAATGGAAACAACGTACACAAACTTATGGGAAACAGCAAAAGAGAACTAAGAAGAAAGTTTAAGTAATAAATGTCTACATCAAAGAACTAGAAAATAAACAACTTAATGATATACCTCAAGGGACTAGAAAAGCAAAAACAAACAAACCAAAAATTAATTTAACAAATAAATAATAAATAAAAGAGCAAAAATAAATAAAAATAAATAAAATGGAGATAAAAACATGCAAATGTTTAAAGACTTTAGAAGTTATTTTTAAACAAAAAAGATAACCAAAATTGATAAACCATTAACTATACTAACCAAGAAAAAAAGGAGAAGATTCTAACAAGTGAAATAAAATGAAAGAAATGGTATTCCGAAATAAAAAAGAAATATTACAACTGACAACACAAAAGTCCAAAGGATTATCAGAGACTATTATGCAAAACAATATGCTAAAAGCTTAAACTTTAAAGATAGTGTAAATGTCTGGACACATACAACCTACCAACTTTGAACCAAAATAAATGTAAAATATGAACAGACCAACAACTCGTAACAAAATTGAATCGGTAATAAAAATGTTTCTATTTTTTTTAAAAGAAGATCCCAGAACTGCATGGCATTGCTGCCAAATCCTACCAAACTTGTAAAAAAAAAAAAAAAAAAAACTACTGTCAATTCTTCTCAAACTATTTCAAAAAATTGAAAAGAAGGATACTTCTTCAAACTAATTATTAAAACATAATTACCTTGATACCAAAACCAGAGAAGAAACAAAGCTATAGTTTATTCTCCTTGATAAACATAAGCACAATAATTTTCAGCAAAAATACTAGCAAAGTGAATAAAAAACATATAAAGTAAAAATAATGATAATGCACCATGATCAAGTGGGATTTATCGTAGGGCTGCAAGAATGGCTTAACATACAAAATTCAATAGACATAATACATCACATAAACAGAATGAAGGATAATAGAAAAAGAAAAAGTATTTGCTAAAATTTAACATCCTTTTATGATAAAAACTCTTAACAATTAGATATAGAAGAAACATAACAGCATTATATTGGATGTATATAACAAACACACAGGTGACATTTTATTAAGTGGGGAAAAACTAAAATAATTTCTTTTAAGAATTGAAATATTACAGGGATGCTGACTTTTACTCTTTCTGTTTATCATAGCACATAACCTCCTAGCCAGATCAATCAGGCAAGTAAAAGAAATAAAGGCATTCAAATTGGAAAAGAAGTCAAATTATTCCTCTTCAAAAATGACCTTCATATAATGACCTGGTCTTATATATAGAAAACCTTAAAGACTTCACAAAAATCACTTGCAGGTGATAAATAAATTTAGTTAAAAACTTTATTATGCAAAATCAACATATAAAAATTAGTAACATTCCTATATGCCAGCAACAAAGTAACTGAAAGAAAAATCAAGAAAACAATTCAATTTACAATAGTTAAAGAAAAATTTAAGCAAAGAATATAGAGAAAATTTAGCCAAGGAGGTAAAATATATCATGAGAAAAACTACAAAAAAAAATCACTAATAAAAGATATTTAAGCCAGGTTCAGCCTGTAATCCCGTGCCTTGGGAGGCTGAGGTGAGTGGATTGCCGAGCCCACGGGTTCGAGACCCACCTGGGAAACTTGGTGAGCCCTCATCTCTACAATATATCAAAAAATTAGCCAGTGTGGTAGCACATGCCTGTAGTTCCAACTACTTGGAAGGCTGAGGCGGAAGGATCGCCGGAGCCCCAGCGGGTCAAGGCTGCGGTGGCCGGGAGTGGCCATTGCACTCCAGTCTGGGTGACAGAGTGAGACTCCAACTCAAAAAAAAAAAAAAAAAGAAGGATATTTAAGAGATACAAACAAATGAAAATACATTTTATTCTCATGAATCATAAAAGTTAACTTTGTGAAACTGACCATGCTACCCAAAGCAATTTAGTATTTGATGGAATTTCTGTTAATAGACCAATTATATTCTTCATAAAAATTGGAAAGAAAATTTTAAAATTTGTATGAAATTGAAAAATATTTCAAATGCCCAAAGCAATCTTAAAAAAAAAAAAAAAAAAAAAAAAAAAACCATAGCTAATAGCATCATACTACTAGATTAAATTACACTACAAAGCTATAGGAACCAAAATTGCATGTTATTGATATAAAAACAGAATCATAGATCATTATAATTGAATTGATAATCTGGAAATAATTCTATGTATGCATAACCAACTGGTTATGGACAAAGGCACCAAGAACTTACATTGGGGAAATAATACCATATCTAATAAATTGTGCTGGGAAAAGTGGAACTTAATATACATAAGAATGAAACTAGACTTCTACTTCTAACCATAAACAACAATAAACTGAAAACAGATTAAAGTCTTAAAGGTAGAACTTCAAAGTACAAAACTGCTGAGAAGAAACCATAAGGAAAATATTTCAGTACATTGATCTAGGAAAAGATGTTACGGCAAAGATTTCAAAAGCACAGGAAACAAAAACAAAAATAGACAAATGGGACTATATTACCAAAAAATTTCTACACAGCAAAGGAAACAGCCAACAAAATAGACAACCTGTTGAATAGCAGAAAATATTTGCAAATTATATATTATATATTATTTGCAAATTATATTATATGTATGTATTTAACAAGGATTCATATCTAAATATACAAGAAACTCAAACAACTCAACATCAAAAAATCAAATATTTGTTTTTTTCTTAATGGGAAAATGATCTGAATAGATATATATCAAAAGAACAAATGGACAACTAGTATATGAAAAAATATTCAATGTTGTTAATCATCACGGAAATTCCAATTAAAACCAAAATGAGATATTTCACCATGCTAAATTGGCTATTATAAAAAAAATAAAAAATAAATGCTGGTAAAGATATAAAGAAAAGGGAAGTCATGTATTGTTGGTGGGAATGTAAATTAGTATAGCTATTATGAAAAATATTATGAAGGCTTTTCAAAAAAATAAAAATATATCTATCATATTATCCAGCAATCCTACTACTGGGTGTTTTGTTTATCAATATAAAAGGAAATCAGTATATGAAAGAACACTTGCACTCCCATGTTTATTGGAGTACAATTCACATTAGCTAAAATACAGAATCAACCTGTGTCCATAAACAAATGAATAAGACAAATTTAGCATATATACAAAGTAAAATGCTATGCAGCCATAAAACATAATGAAACCCTGTCATGTGCCACAACATGAATGAAACCAGAGGTCACTTTGTTAAATGAAATAAGCTAGGAACAGAAAGACAAATATCACAAAGTTGATCTCATGCATGTAGAGAGTAAAATAATAATCAGATGCTGGGGGGAGAGAGCAGAATAGAGGTTTATTAATAAACACAAATGAAGGAAGAAGAAATAAGCTCTAGTGTTTGATAGTGCAGAAGAAGGACTATAGTTAACAACATCTTGTGTAGTTTCAAATAGCCTGAAGAGATTTAGATGTTCACAACATAAAGAAATATCAATTATCAAGGTGATGGATATCTTAAATATTCTGATTTGATCATTACACATTATATGAATGTATAAAAACATCACATCTATCTCATAAATATGAATAAATATTATGTATTAACTAAAATATTGTTACTCATAAAAGGAAATGAGGCTGTGAATAAATGGAGAAAATTTTCTTCAATGTCCCAGTTTTGTACAATATATATATCTCTGGTGCATATTGTAAACACAGATACAAGGGCTGCTTAATATGATAATGGAAGTAATTTTTTTCAACAATCTCCTTCCTCTAAAAACTAGGTGACTTTATTTATTTATTTATTTATTTATTTGAGTTGGAGTCTCACTCTGTCACCTTGACCTGCTGGGCTCCAGTGATCCTTCCACCGCAGCCTTCCAAGTAGCTGGAACTACAGGCGTGCACCACCACACTCGGCTAATTTTTTATTTATTGTAGAAATGAGGTCTCACCAAGTTGCCCACGTGGGTCTCGAACCCGCGGGCTCAGGCAATTCACTCACCTCAGCCTCCCAAGACGTGGGATTACAGGCTGAGCCACCGAGCCCGGCTAAAAACTGGGTGACTTTAAAGTTTACCATATCATTTATGCTTATAAACTACTCATCTGGTTGCATGTAATTTTAAGACTTTTTGCCCTCATCTTTAATTATTCAGGTGTCAGAATATGCCTTATGCCTCTCTCTTTATAGAAGTTATGCAGGAGAACAGTGTGTCAATACTAGCATTGCAAAGAGTTGCTACTTATCATTGGAAACAAACACAAAATCTCTCATCAGAACCCAGTTGAAGAAAAAGTACTGTATTCCAGGACCATAATAAAATATGACCAGATCTATCTAATGTTTCTAAAAAAATAATAAAAACATAGATTCTCATTAAGAAACACGTTCATTTATTTATTGATAACAAGAGGAGAGCTCTTCTGCAAATAGCATTTCATCCTGAAAGTTCTTGGTTATTGGAGAAACAATTTTGTTTACAAAGAACTACTGAGAAGTGTCACATTGTGTGTTTTGTCTCAGGGCAATGTATTTCAGCAATCACACCTTTCCCCACAAAACTGTTTCAAACAATTATTTGCTCTGGGGCTTGAAAAAAATGTTGCTTTTTTTCTTACCTGATGAATGAGGACTGAGAGACTCCAGTCATTTACCAAAAAAAAAAAAAAAATCCTTCATTTTTTTATTTTGATAAAAGTAGATAGACAATTTAAATGAAAAGGAAACATCTAGAAAATGCTACAATCTGTAAACGGCGAGTTCACATGCAAATTTAATTCAAAGATGTTTGCTAAAGAAATGAAGATTTATTTGGCTAAACTAGCATTTTAATTATGTTACTTACTTATTTTCATTTTTATTTTAGATTCGGGGGATGCATGTGCATTTTTTTACATGGACATATTGTGTAGTGGTGGGGATTGGGTCTCAGGGTCCCATCCCACAGATAATGAACATTGTACCCAATAGCTAATTCCTCTCCCTTCCTTTCCCTCCCCTCCCCTTCCCTCCCCTTCCCTCCCCTTTCCTCCCCTCCCTCCCCTCCCTCCGCTCCCTTCCCTTCCCTTCCCTTTCCAGTTGGGGGTCACATGTGAGAAAAATCTCCAGCTGCAAAGGACATAATCTTGTTCTTTCTGGCTACAAAGTATTCCATCATGTATACATATTACATTTTCTTTATCAATTCCACATTCAGTAAGCATTTGTGTTGGTTCTATGGTTTTGCTAATGTGTATAGTGCAGTGAACATGTGTTTGTAGGTGTCTTTTTGGTAGAGTGATTTATGTTCCTATGGTCCCAGAAATGGGATTGCTGGAACATATGGCAGGTCAATTTTTAGTTCTTTGAAAAGGTGCCATATCACTTTCCTCAAAGGTTTAACTAGCTTATATTCTCACTACAGTTTAGAAGCATTCCCTTTTCTCCACAGCCTAGCAAACACATGCTAACTATACATTTTATATATATATATATATATATGTATATATATGTATGTATGTATGTATGTATATATAT